>NW_007231611.1:16046-68123 GCF_000164805.1 Carlito syrichta | reverse complement strand
CCCCAGCCTCCCAAAGGCGCAGGATTACAGCCTGAGCCACCGAGCCCGACTTAGATATTATTTTAAGGATTACCAAATCTCTTAATTTAATTTGTAGTCTTTTTATTATTATCACATCTAACATATTCTTGCATATTTATTCTCATAAGAGCAAAATTTTCACAATGAATTTAAATCAATCAATTAGTTGCTTAAGTTTCTAATTCTTGTCTCTCTTCTCTCTATCTCCTCCACTCTCTTCTTATTCCTATAGCAGTTTGGATAGAAGAAGAATAATTCAGACTTGCCATTTCTATTATTGAAGGGTCAAGGAAACCCTGAATAAGAATAAATATATATGTGAAGAAGATTGTACTCTTCTGGTTTATTTTATTTAATTCTCCTCTAAAGTAACTTATTTTCCTTGACTAAGAGGTTCTTGAGAAGTGCAAACTAAAAGCAAAAAGAATTTGTTAATATATCAAGTTGAGGGTCACTTCTATCAAATCAGTTTAAAATTACTCACCCTGTCAACAAGAAAGTCAAACATTAAATCCAGACTCACTATCATGGTTTGAAACTGAAAGTTATCTGTGAGATATCTCCAAGTCTGCAGATAATGAATTGTTACTTGATCTTCTAACTTTAACACTAGATGAAATCTCCTGCAGAAAAAGATGATGGTGGCTCTCAAAATATTTATGTGGCTGATTAGATTAATGCACAAAATTCTCACATTTGCTTTAAAAAGTAGAATTGTTTATGTATAATTTATATGGAGTTTTACCAGCCCATGTTCCAGGCTTCCAGGGAACTGGATTCAAGGAGACTTAATCCAACGGATAAAAGTTAATAAAATTAGTTTGAATTTTTAAGGCAGTCTTTCTCATTAAGAGTATATCTTTTTTTATGACAATAATTGGGAAATTCTGGGAGATTAACAACAAGTGTGATGAGGACACATCCTTCTTCCTTCACGTGCAGGAGAATAGAGAGAAATGGAAAACACTTATAATAATGTATCTTATCTGTCACTAATTTCACATATTGGGAAGATGCCATAAAATGCATATGCATTTTAAGAGATGTTATCTATGTACTACTTTTAGTTTGCCATAATCAGAAGTCTCTGGACGCTGACGGTAACCACTTTGAGTATCTCTTATAATTGCAGAAGTCACACATGACTTGTCTACATATTTTGTTATTAATATGTATTATTACAATTTTAATAGTTTTTCCTTTCTTAAAATGTGTATACATTTTTTGACACCTTCTATATATTAGAAATATTGCAAACATGTGACCAGGAAGTACAGAAAACTACTATGAAAATACTTTCCTAAGGCTTAAAAATAAAGGAAAATTTTATCTCTTTCAAATGTGGAGCTATTTCTGGATATCCATAAAAATCCTGCTGTGATGGTCACATTTCTTATTGGATATAGGTCCTTCCAGCTAGAGAAACAAAATTTTATCAAAACTATTCTTAAAAATATGTTAATTCTAAAAAAATTTTAAGAGTCAAAAAAATGTGTTAGGATTAGATATGTGTAAAAAATATTTAAATAATTATTCTTACAAATTTTGCAGTGTAATGGTAAAATAATGAATTCATTTATTCAGCATTTTATTCCTTTTGAATAATAGAAAATTATAAGATGTATAAAGATACATTATAGTAGACAACTTCAAGTCATCTAAATAACATACACTTTCTTAACTTAGGATGTTTTCGTTAAATCAAGAGAAACCGTCTGTCCCTTTTAGTGTTAAAAGCTGCATAGCTCTAGTTTATGGCAGTTCCAATTGAATACTCCAGAAAGAGTGACTTGGAATTTTCATGTTTCACTATTTATATTAAATGTTTTCATTCTCTGGTTCCAATTCGTCTTTGGAATTGTTACTTTTTATTCTCTTCCAAGAGTAGGCAATTCAGTTTTTAAAGCATTAATCTTGCAAAAATTCAGTTCAAATCTGATCATTTTGCAGGCATTCAACTATCACATCACGTTATGTTTACTTTGGAGGCTGCTGCCTTATATGCAATGTGTATTTTGTAATAATGGATGCTATTCATGACTAAAAGGAGGAAAAAGTAAAGTCCTTGTGATTGTGCCAGTGATATGAATATTGGGACGGTAGGTAGATTAGGGACTTTCTGTTCTCTAATTCTCTTTCCTCCTTGAACCAAAGAAAGCAAGAATCAGATCTGAAAGGGTCAGAGTTGCTGACAATGGTGGGAACTCTTTTAAAACTTTATACAAATGAATGGAATGATTTTCTTAAACTACTTCTCTCTCTGTTTCTCTCTCAAATTAATTCAAAGGGTAACTATCCAGAATGCACTCCAACATGAGAAGTGTTCAAACACCTTTTTCCTTTTCGCTCCCCGTTTCTTCCTTCCAGGTAGCTAAGATGCTAACTTCCCAGGGTGGGCCATATCAGGTCATGCTCTTCCAAAGTTCCTTTCTCTTTCATCACTTTTTCCAGGTGACTACCCAGAGTATGATAATTTCCAAAAGTCTGACATAAGTTTAGTAAAAATGTTTTCATTTGGTAAAATTTCCTTCAGTCCAAAGCCTTCCTTGTACATTTCTCATAGATGTACTACTTTCAGTTTTTGGTTTACAAGAAAATATCTTTATTTGCCCCATTTGTGCTGCCAAATCTATTTGTCTGATTCTTTTTTTTTTTTTTTTTTTTTTTTTTGTGTGTTGGAGTCTCACTCTGTCGCCCAGACTGGAGTGCAGTGGCCGCTCCCGGGCACCGCAGCCTCGACCTGCTGGGCTCCGGCGATCCTTCCGCCTCAGCCTTCCGAGTAGCCGGAATTACAGGCACGCGCTACCACGCCCGGCTGATTTTTTGATTTATTGTAGAGATGAGGTCTCGCTGCCCAGGAGGGTCTCGAACCCGCGGGCTCAGGCAATCCACTCACCTCAGCCTCCCAAAGGCGCGGGATTACAGGCTGAGCCACCGAGCCCGGCTATTTGTCTGATTTTATATAGACTTGCCAGTTTGCTTTTAGTTATCTTTTTCCAACTTTTCACTTTTATATGTTATGTTCTTTGTATATAAAATGTTTTTCTTCTTAGCAGAGTGGAGTTAGGTCTTCTTTTTAAAATCTAATCTGAAAATTTCTGACTTAATTGGCATGTTTAAACTTCTATTTAAGGTTACTAAATGTTTGGGTTTAAATGTGCTGTCTTGACATATAATTTTTATCTATATTTTTACCCCATATTATTGTTCCTTTTTTTTCCCCTCTATTTTTGTCCCCTTTTGGACTAAATATTTATATGGTTCTATTTTATCTTTTTTTGTAAACTTATTAGACTTGCCAGCTATTATTATTTTGTGGTAAAACTAGAGTTTATAGTATACAAGTTTAATTTATTACATACTACCTTCAGGTGATATTGCATTACTTCCTAAATAAAACAAGAACATTACAACAATATATTTTCCATTTTTTTCTCTCTCAGACTTTGTGCTATTATTGTCATGCATTTTAATTTTTCTTAATATTGTAAACGTATTATATATTGTTATTATTTTATCTTTAAATAATAGTTCATTATGTGTTAAGAAATTTAAATAATAAAAAGCCTTTATTTTAACTATGTAGTTATCTCCTGTTTTCTTTCTCTTGGTGAAGACCAGATTTCCATCGACAATCATTTTGTTTTTGTTTAAAGAATTTTTTAAAAACATTTTTACAGTGCAAGTCTGTTGATAAAAATTGGAAAAATAATTTATCTTGTTTTTAAAAATATGTTTTGACTGAGTAAAGAAATCTAGATTTACATTTTTCTTGCCTTTCTTTATCTTAATAGTTTAAAGCATTTGCTCTATTGTCTTTTAGATTTCATTGTTTCCAACAAAGAGTCTGCCTTTCTTTTTGTTTGTTTTTTTGCACATAATGTGTCTTTTTATGTTTTGTATACTTTTTAATTTTATTTTGTTTGAATTACTAGTCTTATGCAATTTGATTATGATGAGTCTTGATGTGTGGTTTTTTTGGAGTTTTTGTGCTTTAAATTCATTGCAGGTCCTGGATTTTAGATTTGTAGCTTTCTTCCTAGTTGGATAATTTTTGCTTATTATTTAGATTTTTTCTCCTTCCTATCTTTTCTCCTTTGGAGACTCCAATTACATGTATATTTAGCTACTTGAAATTTTCTCACAGTTCATCTATGCTCTGTTATTTCCCCTAGTCTTTATTCTCAGATAATATTTTTCACCCATTAATGTTTTCTTCTGCAATACCTAGCCTGCAATTAATTTCAGTCAATATAGTTTTTATCTAGGGCGGTGCAGTTTGAACTCTAGAGTTTTGATTTCAGTCTTTTTGTTATCTTATTTTATTGAACATATTCAATCCTTTCTTCTAAACCAGTGATTTTAAGTCAGTAGCAATTTTATCCCTTCAGAAGACATTTGGCAATGACTGGATAAATTTTCATTGTCACGGTGTGGGGGGGGTTACTGTTTTTTATTGGGTAGAATGCTACTAATAATCAAATATTTTTCAAGACAGCTCCCATGGAAATAAAAATAATAAAACAAAACTTATGTGGCTATTGACTAAAATGTCAATAATGTTGAAGGTGAGAAATCCTGGTCTAGTCTCTTGAATATATGGAAGATAGAATAACTGTTTTAATGTCTATCTGTAGTAATCGCATTATCTATGACATTTTGGAGTTAGTTTTGATTAATTATTTTCCCCTATTATGACTTGTATTGTCTTGCCACTTTTCATGGCTGTAAAATTTTGACTGGACACCAGACTTCGATTTTTGTTTTGTTTTCTTTCCTCCTCCCCCCCTCCCCCCCTCCCCCCCAGAGTAACCTGACCGAGATGAAGGCTGTGGCCACGAAGTTGGCGCAGAAGGAGCACCGTGCCCAGGAGAGCGTGCTCTGCGAGGACACGCCGGCACTGAAGGTGGAGTTCAAGGAGGAGGAGCTGGCCGACGAGGTAGGTGGCGGTGAAGAACCTGCCGCCGAAACACACAGAGGTCACCAAGATGCGGAATGACTTCGGGAGGCAAGTTCGACAAATCGCGGCCAAGTATGATGAGAAGGTGAAGATGCTGAGGCACGAGTTCGATCTGCGGAGAAAGACTGAGTTCCATGAAATCGAAGAGAGAAAGAACGGTCAGATCAACCCGCTGACGCAACGTCATGAGGAGGCTTTCACTGACAACGACATCACCCTCCACGATCTGGCCCGCATCAACTCCCTCAAGGAGCAGATGCAGGACATGCGGAAGAGGGAAGACCATCTGGAGAGGGAGATGGCAGAGTTGTCCGGGCAGAGCAAGCGACTGGCAGATCCTCTCCAGAAAGCTCAGGACCCGTCGAATGAGACGCAGAGGCAGCTCGGGAACTATGGACGGGACAAACAGATCCTGTTTTGCACAAAAGCGCGTTTGAACGTCTCTGAGAAAGGGTTGAGAGACCCGCCGTGGAAGCACGAAGTACTGGAGCAGCAGTTCATCAAGGTGCCCCAGGAGCGGAACGAGCTCTCCTGGAAGTTGGCTGCGACCGTCTAAGAGTTGGAGCAGAAGACGGCTTCAAGAACCTGGTGCTGGAGAGCAAGGGGCAGGCGCTGAGCAATGCCGTGGAGAAGAAGGAGGTGCAGTTCAACGAGGTGCTGGCGGCTTCAAACCTGGTGTCCCACAAGCTCGAGGATGTCCTGGAATCAAAGAGCAATACCATTAAGGACCTGCAGTATGAGCTGGCCTGGTCTGCGAGGCCCACAACGACCTGCTGCACACGTGTGAGGCAAAGCTGCTGGCCTTCGGGATCCTTCCGGACAATGTGGGCTTCAAACCCCTGGGGACCGCTGTGATTGGGCAGATGCTGGATCGGGGCCCCGCAGGACTCGTAGGCACCCCAAGGTAGCCACCCTACTGTCGGTCACGGGCCTCACTGCCAGCCTGGAGCCACTCTCTGGATGACACCCCCTTTCACACACAGTACGTTCTTGTTTTTTACGTTTTACTGTCAACAAATGAAGGTTTTCCCCATGGGGGGGGCGGGGGGATATATATTCTTGAGATTTGTTCTGAGAATCAGATGAATTACTTTGAAATAATCTGATTCTTTTAGGCATTGTTCTTTTAGTTTTTCTAGGTGAGATGAATTTAGTCTAGGTGTAACTTTTTCCACTACTGAGGCAGATCCATTTTCATTCTCTAACAATTCTTGGTGAATTAAGAGGTTTTCCACTCTAATGTTGGAATCTGGCACCATTCCTTTTTCTGTTTTAATACTGGGACTTTGCCTTCCAGTTCTTTCAGATGGTGTTTTTCTGGCCGTAGGTATTTTTCTTACATACATATGCTGATGACTGAACACTCAAGTAGGACTTTTTAAATACCCCGAGGGCTATTTTTTTTTTTTTTCATATAGCTCTTTCCCCATTGGTACCCTGCCCTGTAAACTCCAGCACCTTATCTTCTCTGAGCTTCAAGCTGCATTATCTCAACTGAAGGCAGCTCTGCTTGAGCATCTTTCCTGTACTGTGACCTGGAAACCTTTTCCAGGCCACAAGCTGGAAGGAAAAAAAAAAAAGCCCATGTAGTTTGATTTTGATCTCTCAGGGATTGCTCTTCTTCATTGCCTAATGTCCAATTGTTGCTTTATATTTTTATTTTATCTATTGTCTCAAAATGTTATAAATAGTTTATTATGGGCCTGTTTTTTGTTGCCTGTCTTTAAATAATGCTGTTTAACTAGACAGTTAAGTTACTAGTAGATTAGCTTAGGCTTTTCCATGCTTATTTTCCCAAAGGTAGTTCCCAGGCTTTGTTAGAGTGTGTCTGGAGTCACCTTTATTCTATAGCTTTTTAGGTCCAACTATTAAAGCATGACTCTTCTAGATGCCTAATGAATATTTCATGTATCTAAGGTTATGCCACTCTGTTTAGAAAGTTACAAGTCTTCCAACCCTGAGTAAGATCCGAGAAATGGTTACCATCCAGCTTCCAGGTAATTATTCTTTACCTGGTCTTACTGAATCATACCCCATGCATGCACAACTTAGGGCTCAAAGACTCAAGGGGATTTTACATATTTCTAGAGCACTTTCTCTGCATAGCTTCTGTCTACACAATACCTTGCCCTGTAAAATTTAGTTAGCTTTGTCCCCTTGAATACTGATTTCTTGATCCCCAACTCATTGAAACACCATGCTCTGTTGACTTCTAGCTTGTGCTGAATATAGGGAAGTGCTTAAAGGTAGAAATCTGAGACAATTGTAGGGATCACTGATTTGCCCTCCTCTCTTTGAGAAACACGGTCCTGTGCTGCCTGCTGTCCAAAGTATAAAAACAGTGTTTTCCTAGATCTTGTTTGGTTTTCTAGTTGTTCACAGATCATAGGGGAAATCCAGTCCCAGTTATTCCATTGTGAGCCAAAAATAAAATTTAAGATGTTGGGCGACTAAAATGTGTTAACCCATATGAAGTGCTTACAATAGTTGTTGACACTTAGTAAATAATCAGTGAATGTTAGTTTTTAACTACATTTAGTTCTTCCTAATCAAATTATACTCTATGGTCAGCAATTAACTCCAAATCACCCTTTTCTTTTAAATCTCACCTTAAATGCAATTTTCTCAGTAATGTGTTTTTGATATTCTAACTGCAGTTCTTTTTTATACTATTTTATAATAGCTTATATTTTCCCTTCAAAGGAATTCTTACAGTTTGTAACAATATATATTTTTTGTGTCGTGTGGCTAATGAATCTCTCTCCTCCTAGAGTCAATATTTAATGGCGTTCCAGGTTTAATTAGAATTAATCTAAACTTGCATGAGATTAGGAATACTACTCTTGTTTGCTTACTATTGTATGCCAGTGTCTGCTAAAGTATCAACACATAATTATCCACAAGTTTTTCCTTAAGAAAAATTGTATTGAAGGAATAATTTAATGAACTCATTTTGTGGATTTTTAAAGGAATATTTGGGGTTTCCTGTATTATCTTGAGAGTTTGTAAAATAAGTAAAAATTATTATTTTATTTTTCCTAAGAAATAAAATTCTGTAAAATAAAATGAAATGCAGTTCATAAGAATATTTATTATTCCTTAGTTCTGTAAATAGGTCTTATCTCTGCTAATGCAAAAGATTTTCCTCAGAGAGCATCATTCCATCATTTTCTCCAAATAAAACAGGAAACAGCATGATCAACAATAAAAAAGTCAAAACGCTTTGAAATAGTTTAAAATAAATAAATTCCAATTTATCCAACAAATACCAAAAGAAATAAACAAATTCAACCTAATCTAATCCTTTACCACATTTGAACATGTTTCATATAGATTTTACTTTAAAGTTAGTTAGAAATCTCCCTAAATTAACCCAAGAAAAGTTTAATTTCCACAACTGAATTGCAACCTCTCCTGCTTACTGCTCCCCATTTGCAGACACTTAAAATTAATATATTACAAAAGTCCTCCCTCAAAACTAAAATGGGTGGTTGGCATCTGCTAAGAATGGAAGAAAATTGGAAATTGTGCAATTACCATGCACCCTTGATGCAGATTTTTCAGGTTAGCCTGGGCTTCAAGCATGTCAGCTCAATGGGTCAGCCAGCCAAGCTGCAGAGAGGGTTGTGGAGAGGCTGGTAAGCCTCGCCCCACAAGTGTCAGCTTTAATGGGCTGACAAGCCAAGCTCTGAGTGTTGTGACTGAGTGGGGGGTTCTGGCAAGCCTGGCCCCCTAGGTGCCTCAGTTTCGCAGTGTTGACACTCACCCCCCCCCACCGCAGCTCTCCTGGTTCAGCTGAGGTGCATGATCTTTTGACTCTGATGATCTGCAGCTCTTCAGGTTGCAACTCTTCAGGGTCAAGGTTCTTGTCTCATGCTCAGAAAGAATGAGGGACATGGACACCTGAAAGGTGAGAAAACAGGATTTATCGAAGACAGAAAAGCTCCCACAGTGGGAGGAGGCCTGAAGGGGCTGCCCATCTGGGGCCGAAAACCTGGGGCTTATATAGCCCTAAGTCCAAGCAGATTGGCTAGCACGAGCTGTGAGCTGTTGCTGTTCTGATTGGTTGCTTTTCAATTCCAGCAGTGAGGATTTTAGCTTTAGCTTGAGAGGCTTGCATGGAGCTTGTTTACCAATGCTGAGATGAGAGGCCTGCCAGGAATTCACTACATTGTTACCAGAGGACCCGCCTGTCTGTCTGCCTAAACTTCTTTTAGCTATCTCTTGTCTCACCCTCACAGCAACAGCAACAACTACCAAATAAATGACAACAATATAAACCAGGTACTCTACAAAGTCACAACTTCTCCTGATAGCTAAGATCAGAGGCAACCAACTAACATGAAATCCATAGAAAGACAGATGCTTCCAAGGAGAGATTGTAAGCAAATGTCATGTAAGTAGTTAAGAATACCACATAAAGCAGGCAAAAATAATTCAGCTACATTTTTAATGAATCGCTAATAACTGTAGGTGGACTACTGTGAGATTATAATACAATGATTTGATTCCACTTGTAGGCTCTTTTCTATGGACTGGTGCTCGCAAGAGTGATTGGAGGAAAGGAAAGATTTGAGAAAGCCTCCTCTTGGTGTAGGCATAGTGGATAGCAACAGCAGCCTCAGGGTGGAGAGGTATGGAGCTCTGCTCAAATCCTCCTCTATCTCTCTAACAGAAAAACAACAACAAAATACTCTCACTCTGCAGAGGCAAGGTTGGTAATTATTCACCAATAAGGCATAGAAGAAGTTTCAGTCCAGTCAGGAGAAGAAATAACAATAAAGCTTTTTACCTGGGGAAAGAGCAGAAAAATAGAAACAAATCTGCAATGTATATCTTGCTCAGTCTCATGATTACTTGAGATATTTGTTCCTTAACGTAAATGCCTTAAAACTTATGCCTACAAGGAAACTACCCAATATAGTAAGTGGTAGTATTCAAAGTATGTTCCAAAAAGAATATTAACAACAGTTATCTTATCTGCCATATCTCTCATGGGAAAACACCAGAAAGGTGAGGGTGCTCTGTCCTAGAATCATAGGAAACTTATCCCCTTCTTTAGACTATATCTAAAAGCAGACATTTTTTTTTTTTCATTTTGTAAGTGCTTGGTGTTAAAATGAATTCAATTGGACCATACGAGTGGATTAAAGTTGATTAAAATAGCCTGTTTTTAATTTCTCTAGTGAATTTACAAGCCATCTGGAACAAATTTCATGGAAAGTAAAACCTTAAGTGGCTTTTGACGTTTTAAGTTAATTCAAAACTCAAAACTTTTCCCACTTTTTTAATGAAGTATCAATTCACTAATGATAAAAGAAAAATGATGATACCACCTAGTGCTGGTAAAGGTGTGGTAAAACCGCCCTCTAATAGACTAAAAGTATTGTTTACTTATACAATCTTGATGTTGATTCTGCATGAAAAGCAATCGAGTTGTCCTATGTATGCTGCTCAAAAAAGAAGCCCTTTTTTACTCTTACAATCTTTATAAAATTAAAATAGTGTATCAAGAACATCACAGTATTTATATTTCTTGATCCAGTGATTCAACTTCTAGTAACCTCTTTAAAAAAAAAATCAATGGAATAGATTAATAGTTATGCATAAGGATATCATAAGAGTGATGTTAATTATGAAAAGCTGAAAACAACATAAAAATTATACAATAGAGTAATTAGATAGACTTTGCACATCCATATAATTAAATAATATGCAGCCATTGAAATGGCTTTTGAAGGACTTGTGATGATATGTTTCAAATAGTAAGGCATATATATGTGTATATATATGTATGTGGGTATATATATGCATATATACATATTAAAATATGAAATATATGTAAATGACTTATTTATATTTTCTAAAATTAACATGTGTTATAGACAGGATAATCTTACATTCAAGTCTTCCTAGAAGAGTTCCAGTTCTCTTAGAGTAATTGTTTCTAGTGTTTCAATTTACTTATAATCTTGTCTTTGTATAATAAATTATATGGTTCACCTAAGTACAATATTTATGAAAAAGGCTTTAAAAACGCCATAGAGTGATTTAAGATTTACCTATATGTAACTGCGCAGTTTAAAGGATACATAGAATTTGGTTCAGTTTCTATCACACACAAACATACTAGAATTTTTAATTACACAAAAAAGAATAAGGTTTATAATATGACCAAAGTCATTAAATAACATAAGTTGTGTTTTATATATATATATATATATAGTGTGTGTGTGTGGTGCTTCTTTTTCTTTATTTTAAAATTGTGGGGTACAGTTAAGGGTTAGGTATACAAACATGCATTGTGCAGGTACCCTTGTTGATAAGGTGTGACCCCCCCCATCCCTAGACAGATATTGACTACCATTAATTCCACCTCCCTTCTGCTCTCTGCCCCCCCATAGTTTCCTGCCACTGTCAATCCTTTTCTTATAGTATTACAATAGTTGTTCGAGGTCCACTTATGAGTGAGAACATGTGATACTCAGATCTTTGTTTCTATGAGAGATCACTCAGTAATATAGACTCTAATTCCATCCAGGTTGCTGCGAAATTCATGATTTTGTTCTTTTTTATGGCTACGTAATATTCCATTGTGTACCACATTTGTTTAATCCAGTCATCTTTTGATGGACAGCATGGTTGGTTCCATGACCTTGCTATTGTGAACAATGCTATGATAAACATATGTGGGCAGGTATCTTCTCTATAGAGTGATTTGAGTTCTTCAGGGTATATTCCCAGTAGGGGGATCGCAGGGTCATATGGAAGGTCGATTAAAGGCTTCAGCAGCTGCAGATGAAGATCAACTGGAGTGGTGAGATAGAACAAAATATATTCTAAAAATAAGAAATATCTGAAGTAACAGCAACTGAAGATGTAATTCTAAAGTTCAGAAATTATTTTTCAGTAGGCAGATTTTAGAAATTTTTTGAATCTTTTATTATTTGAACTTCTCTTTGAGGTAACAGTCTTATAATCACAACAGCAGGGATTATTAAATTTTTGCAAATGTACTAAAAGGAGAATACTAGATTAAATGCCTCTTCAAAGATACTGAATTAATTTTTTATCCCAAATTTCTCTGGCATTAATAGAAAAATCTGATCCATATAAACAAATATTTAAAAGATGTCTCAAAGGATAGCATTATAATAA
The DNA here is from genome assembly GCF_000164805.1 of Carlito syrichta. Taxonomy (NCBI): domain Eukaryota; kingdom Metazoa; phylum Chordata; class Mammalia; order Primates; family Tarsiidae; genus Carlito; species Carlito syrichta. The sequence goes on along the minus strand of NW_007231611.1, from coordinate 55,984 downwards.
AGAATTTCTAGACACAAAAAAGAGAAGAACTTATAATGAAATAACCAAAATCAGTGCGAATGCAAGTACATTTTCTCTATTTTTGCACATTTCTCTACAGTACACCATATAAATGATCCTCAAAGTTATATTTCCATGAGTACCAATCTTAGTCAAAGCATTCAGTATCAACCATCTTTCCACTCCCTCCAATCTTACACAAGCCAACCTCTGCCACTTTCCTGAGAAATTCTTAAAAATAAAATTTCAGATATGCATTTGACTAAACCAATGAGGGGCACAATACTTTAGCTAAAAAGTTTGTTCTTATTAGCAACAGCATTGGATTGGACATGGGTAAGTTGTCTTCTGGCCAATAGAGAGACAGATGCTGACCATGTTGATTACTGTCGGACTAAGAGAGCCAGGACACTCAGGAAGGGAGGCCAATCAGCAAAATAAACCTAACTGTGTAGTAATACCTACTAAACAACATGCAAATGGAAGATCCTTGTTTTCCCTCATGTGTTGTTTATTTTTCCTAAAATAAAAAGCCATAGACTAATGTATGGAATGTGCTATGCTTATTATATTTGTAGATATTGCCTTTTGAATCTAGCAAAGATAGAGCAATAGGATGGAGAAATGATCATCAAAAGCATCATTTATAGGGAAAAAAATAAAATATTGAAGATTTCCAGTCACCACAGTCAGAAATGTGATCAGCAACAATAACAACAATGCAAGAGTTAATAGAAATCCAATAGTAAATATAGAACAAGATGAGTGATTTTACCTACTTATATTCTAATCTGTGCTTATCGGAGTTCATCTGAAATATTCTGCTCCACAATCCACGGATTAAGAGGAATCTAAAAAGAAAATAAAAACACAGAAGCAAACAATCAAAATAATTAACAGCAACAACAACAAAAAGAAGCAAAAAACAAAACAAAAAATTGGAGCACATATGTAAAGAGAGAAGGCAGATTGACCAAGTGCTGACTGACTGATCAATCTAAGCATGTTTAACTCAGGTTAAAGGAGACTTAGTGGCGTAACATAACTCTCTTTAGGAATATGAAAGGTAGTCATTTGGAAAGGAAACTGTTTAGTCTATGGGCTTGCAGATGGCAGGCCTAGAATATAGGTAAAGGGACACACAGTACATATTTATAAGAACACTGCAAAAAATAGAGGGGTACAAAATTAAGTGAGGCTGCTGTTTGACGTAAGTATTCCTTATAATTAAAGGCGTTCACAGAGAGATTTAATGACACTGCAGTAACAACACTACCAACAACAATAAAGATAATGTTGCTAAGCACCTATTATACACCCAGCACCAACTGTTCTACACATAATATATCACCTGGCCTTCACAACAACTCTTTGATACAGATGTTATTAGGCTTGCTTTACACAGGAGAAAACTCTCCTGTCTAAGTTCACAAATCACTAAGAGCTAGAGACAAAATTTATAGCCAAGTACTTTAATTTTAGAATCTGTTTCCCACTTTTGAGAAGTGGTAAAGAGCTGCTACATAAATCAGCTAAATGACTGAATTAGCTAAATCAATGTCACTTCTACCATTGCTACCGATTCTACCATTCTCTGCCTCAGTTTCTATGGAGGATAGTGAGTTAATTCAATATGTTCTTTGAAACTGCTACCAAAGTTGTTCTTCCTTTAGTGTGGTTGAAAACATCCCTGCCCAGCATGCAGTTCTTCCTTCACACAGCATGCCTAAAGCCAAATAGCACCACACTGAAGTAAGTACTGTGAAAAATATAGAAAGTGTGACTTTATCTCTTCCCTCAAGCGAATTGCAATTTAATCAAGGAAGAGTCACCTTAAGGCAAGGGTTAAAACCATGAGAGAGAAAGGTAAATTTAGTCTGGTGAGTGAAAGGAACAAGAGAACAGCTAGGACAAGTTATTCTTCCATCTTATTTTGAATTTTGAATGTTTGCAAAGACAGATTCTTTTTCAGGAAAGGAAGCCCAATCACAGCAGCCCAGGACACGATTTCAAATGCTGTGTTTTGAAAGGATTTATTTCATTCTGTAGCTAGACCAGAGGGAAGCCATGGGTTTTGTTGTGAGTGCTCTGACCAGTTTTAAGTCTCCTGAGAGGCAGAGAATAAAGCCAGGATGGTCTTGTGAAATCCTGAGTAAAGAAGGCCTGTTTTCTCCTTGAACCAGAATGTGGTCAGAGATGGAAAATTACTCTGGAAGGATAGAAAATATTTTGGAATTCAAACGTGGGGACTAGCCCCCACACCAAATACCTTTAAACAGTGGCACATTCTCATTCACTAATGAGCAAGATCCACCTGACTTTTCTCCTTTAAAGCAGTAAAAGTTGTTGGAGTAGAGACCAGAACAGCGGGGGGTGGGGGTGTTGATACTCTTGGGAATATAAAAAGCCACCTTAGTAATGAGAGAAGAGAACTTTACTCAGAAGTCAAATTGGCCTAGAATTTACCTCTGCAGGGGCTGATTGAGAAAAATAAAAGATGTTGTCATGCTAAATCCAGTCATCTTAGAAAGGTACAAGGGGTCCAAATGTGCATAAACACCCTTTGTTGGGGTACAACGTTTTCCGACAAAGTAATGACAAAGCACAGTTTGAAAATATTTTTTGGTGCATATAATTATATATTGTGCTTTTTATACTGACCCTTATAAATCATGTTTTCAGGCTGTTTTTCTGCAATTATAGTTCCATGGAAAAAGAGGTGGCTAAAACTTCTTGGGAAGGAGGAGGCAATGACTCAAATGACATCTGAGCTACATTGAGGCAGAAAGTAGAGTGCTCACCTCCAATGTCTTGGTAGGCTGCAAGAGTAGAGCTGAAAGAAGAGAGAAGGGGTGATGCTCATATATTCTGACTTCTCTGTGGAATGATGCCTTAGAAAGGAGGAGAGATGCTTTAGAGAGGAAAAAGGTGAGGCTCAAAATTTGTAGTTCCACATGTATTTGCGATTCTAGGAGGAGTCGCATGTTGCAGGATGCCTCAGTCACGGTGCTTCACTGCGAGTTAGGGCAGTCCCAGTATAAAAAATAAAAGCAAGGGAGTATTTTTAGACCAAGGGAAAATTCCAGAGCTTTTGCTTGTGTTTAATCGCATAGGACTGAGTTTACCAAAATGGAATAAAATAGATGTTTTCCAATTCTCAGGTGTGTGGAAACACATTAGGAAAGTTAGGTAAGCTATAAAAGGAAAAAACAATTTTTATTTGCTCATTTGAATATAGCATATAAAATGGCAAATCCATAGAAGGAATCACTACATAATTACTGATGAGTTGCACATAGGGTGGGTCTGACCGTTCAAGTTCTCTTGAGGTTTCTGATGTTATACAGCAAGTTTTTAGAGGCCATATTAGTTATCCTAATTAAAACTATAATATTAAAATTGCTCCATCTTTTCTTCCTTTGTATCTGCCCTTTCTAGGAGGATAATGAAATGATAACATTGCTTTTAAGCTTATAGATAAGCTGCCTTCCAGACGTTCTTTAGTTCTGCTCCTGTCAATATTATTCACAACTTCACAGCTTTTCTGATGTCTCAAAAGCAACACCCATTGAAAATATCAGTTCAAAAGTACCCAGGAAGAAAAGTAGCGAATTCCTTGTGACCACCATCTTTATTTCTTGCCAAAACAATATATCCATACAAAAAAATAGTGAGTGTAAAATTTGTCACTAGCTTTTCTATTCAACACATTTAAAGAGGATCTTCTAACACATTCCCTTTTTTGTATTTTCTCCTCTTGTTCCTATCCATTCAACACTCCACCTTTAATTACAGCATCTCAATAGACTATCTCATCCCGTTTTAAAGAAATATAGGATCTGTGTTAGCCCTCTATTGCTGCCATAACAAGTTACAACATGCTTAGTATCTTAAATGCAACAAATTTATTTTCTTACAGTTCTGTAGGTCTGAAGTTCAACATGGATCTCACTGGGCTAAAATCAAGGAAGCAGCAGGGCTGTGTTCCTTTTCAAAGGCAAAAGGTGAGAATTTATTTCTTTTTTTTATAGTGTTAACATATAATTTGTGTAAAAGTAAATCCATAACTTTCATGCAAATATAACGTGGATACATGGCAAAGTTGTTTTTTTTTTTCCCCCATTAACAGACCATAAAAGTTGACTTCTGTATACAATTCTGTAAATATTAACAAGTGGAGATGTGTGTAGCCATCATCACAATCAGGATACAAAACAGTTTAATCACCCCAGATTTCTTTGCTCAGTTTAGGCTGATGGTAGAATTCAGTTATTTGCAGTTTTAGGACGGCGGTGGTTTTCACTTCCTTAACAGTTATCAGTTCCATGTTTTCCCCATCTTCTAGAGGCAGCGGCATTCTTTTGTTTGTCATTCCTTCCTTCAGCTTCAAGGTAAGCAACCATGGGTAGAGTCCCTTCCACACTTCAAATATCTCTTTTCTCATCTTGAATCTCGTCTTTCTGATTACCGGAAGGAAATTCTCTGCATTTAAGGTTTATTGTGATTGAATTAGGTGTATCAATTTAAATTTAATATAATTTAATTTAGATAATTTAAAATAATTTCCCTAGCTCAAGGTTTGTAACTTCAATCATACTTGCAAAGTCCTTTTGCCATGCATTGTAACATATTCACAAGGTCCTAAGGTTAAGACATGGACACCTTTGGAGAGTCATTATTCTGCTTGCAAACAGTAAGATGTTGGTATTTTTCTTTCTTACCAGTTAAATGATGGGACTGCCTAGGAAAACATTGCATTTTCAGTTCAGACTTGCTGCTTTGACAGTTTGAAGCTGATGATAACCTATCGTACACTGACATTTACATTTTATGTTTCTCTTCTTTTTAATGCAAACGCTCAGCATTTTCAATATGTCAACAAGTTAATCTGATAAAACAAGTTCATGCACGCATTTTTGTAAAATACACTAAAGCCACCATTTCCAAAGAAACTGATTATTTGTACTTCTTATTTAAATAATCCTGACTTCATCATCCCATATTTTAATAATTCATTGGTTAATTTCATGATTAGCACCAAGAGAGGGCATCCTTAAATTCAGACACTGTAACTTATGTATATCAGAAGCATCCCAACACACAGAATTTTTTTTTTTTTAGTTGTTTATTATGAGGTGGATGTTGTAATGAGTCATCAACACCTCCAGTCACAAATGAAGGATTTATATTCACAACGGCTGGAAGTGCTCAGGAAGACTACCTTCACCTATCAGCCCTCCTTAGGGACTGCCTAACTTCTACCCTTGAGATGAAAAACTTTTTAAGATAAATAATATCTAGTGGTTAATAAACATGGAGCATGAATGCTAAGTCCCCTTGTTTCAACTCAGGAAAACACTAAAGTGCCGTTTCACCTATAGAACTCCTCACTATGTCAGCTAAGGACTTTGGGGGCTACATTATAGCTCTACTTCTCCCCCTTCTCAATCTTGGTTTCATTCTCTTTTTTCCTCATAGAGGAAAGAATGTTTTCCCTTATAAACTTCCCACATGCTGCATTACTAAGTAAAATGTAGAGTTTATTGTCATGAAAGAAGGTTATGTTGATTATCACTGGTATGCACAGAAATTGATGCAAATTATGGTCACCTCAAATATTTAAAAATGATGACAATTATGATGATTATGATGATTTTTTTGAAGTGGTGAAGAGTTATAAATCTTATATTGCATAATATAAAGTTATCAAACAAAGCAACCCCATCTTTGTGATAATTATAAAGTATAAACCATGGAATAATTTGTCACAAAGATTTGTTCTGCATTGTCTTCTCCATAACCTCATGGAGTTAAGACAGTGTCCTTTATTTAGAATACTCTTTAATGCTTAGTTCTATTAAGGATTATTTTTGAACAGAAACTCATTAATTTCCTATTGGTACAAATTATTACTATTATTATTACTATTATTATTTTGAGTTGGAGTTTCACTTGGTCACCCAGACTGGAGTGCAGTGGCTGCTCCCGGCCACTGCAGCCTTGACTTGCTGGGCTCCAGTGATCCTTCCGCCTCAACCTTCCAAGTAGCTGGACCTACAGGTGTGCACTACCACACCTGGCTAATTTTTTTGATTTATTGTAGAGATGAGGTTTCGCCAAGTTGCCCAGGCGGGTCTTGAACCCATGAGCTCAGGCAATCCACTCACCTCAGTCTCCCAAAGTGCGAGATTACAGGCTGAGCCACTGAGTCCAGCTGGTACAAATTATTATTTAAGAATATATCAGTCAAAGATATTTTGCCTAGTTTTACTGGATAATATACAACAAGGTAGACATTCAATAGAGCTAATGCCAGACTGTTACTCATAAAATAATTTATGATATTGTTCTACTTTTTTAGCAGAGAGGTGTTGTGATCTAAATCATGCATTCATAGGATTAAACACGTGAATTTTCACAAGATAGAGATGAGAAAGAAAGCAAAAATCTAGGACATCTTTAAACTGAGAAATATTAGAAGGAAACTAAAACCCAAAACAGACTAATAATGAGTCATGAAATAAAATCATTAATTAAAAACCTACCCATAAAAAAGTTCTGGACCATGTTAATTCACAGCCAAATTCCAGAAGACATACAGGGAAGGACTAGTACCAGTTCTACGAAAGTTTTTCAGAAAATTGAGAAAGAGGAACTCCTCCCAAACTTATTCTACAAAGTCAATAGCAGTCTGATACAAAAAATTCAACAAAGAAAAGAAAGAAAGAAAACTACAGGGCAATATCCCTGATGAAAATAGATACAAATATCCTCAAAAAAGTACTAGGAAAGCATATAGAATAACAAATTAAAAAGATCATTTACTATGACCTACCATGACCAAGATGACTTTATTTCTGGAATGCAAGGTTGGTTCAACATATCCAAATCAATAAATATAATTCACCACTTAAACAGAATTAAAAATATGGACCCATGATTATCTCAACAGAAACAGAAAAATATTTTGATAAAATTGAATTTCCCTTCAAGACAAAATTCCTCTATCATCTAGGCATTGAAGGAACATACTTCAAAATAGTAAATTATCTATGACAAACTTACAGTCAACATCATACTGAATGGGCAAAAGATGGAAACCTTAAGAACTTAAAAAATGGAACAAGACAAGGACGTTCAAGTACTGGAAGTCCTAGCCAGAGCAATCAGGCAAGATAAAGCAATAAATGGTATCTAAATAAGAAAAATTGTCTCTCTTCACAGATTATATATTTATATATCTAGAAAACCATAAAGATTTTACCAAAAGACTCCTAGACCTGATAAATGACTTCAGTAATGTCTTAGGACAAAAACCAAAAAAGAAAAAAATATATCAATGTTCAAAAATCAGTAGCATTTCTATCCACTAATAATGTTCAAGCTGAGACCCAATTCAAGAACACAATCCAATTTACATCGACACACACACACACACACACACACACACACACACACACACACACACAAATACTTGAAAATACATCTTACGAAGGACGTTTAAGATTTCTACAATGATAACTATAGAATACTGCTGAAAGAAATAAAAGATGGCACAACTAGAGAAAAAAAATTCCATGTTCATGCATTAGAAGAATCAGTATTGTTAAAATGTCCACATTCCCCAGAACAATCTATATTCAATGCAACCCCTATCACACTACTAGTTTCCTTTTTCATAATATTAGGGAAAAAACATGATTTTTTTAATTCATATGGATGAAGAAAAGGGCTTTGATAGCCAAATAACTAGGAAAAAAAAGCCAGAGGCATGAAACTTTACCAAAAGGTTGCAGTTACCAAAACAGCATAGTACTGGTACAAAAATAGAAATGTAGATTATGGAACAGAATAGAGAACCCGGAAATAAAACTTCTCACCTACAACCACCTGATCTGAATAATATATATTTACTGAATAATATAAAACAAAGTAGGCATTCAATTGAATTAATGCCAGGTTTTTACTTACAAAAGAGTTTATGATATCGTTCTACTTTTTAAAAGAGGTGTTGTAATCTAGTCAGGCATCCATAAGACTTATAGGTTAATATTATAATAATATATCCATAAGACTAATAAATATATATTATAAAGGTGACAATATATATATAAAGTGGGAAAAAATAAACATTGGGAAGAACACTCTACTCAATAGATGATGCTGGGAAAACTGGCTAACCATATGCAGAAGAATGAAACTGGACTTCTTCCTCTCACTATATACAAAAATTGACTCAGCGTAGATTGAGACTTAAATGTGGAACCTCAGATTTAAAAAAATCCTAGAAGAAAACCTAGAAACCCCTCTTCTGGACATCAATCTAGGCAACAAATTTACTAAGTTCTCAAAACCAAAATGACAAATAGGACCTAATTAAACCAAAGAATTTTGTATTTATTTATTTTTTACCTTTTTTAAAAATTTTAAAGATGTGGGGTACAATTCAGAGTTAGGTATACAAATGTTCATTATGCAGGTACCCTTGTTGATGAGGTGTGCCCCCCCCTTCCCCAGGCAGATTCCCACTACTGCTAATCTCACTTCCCTGTCCTCTCGGCAGTTTCCTGCTACAGGCAATCTTTCTTACAGTATTACGATAATTGTTTAAGGTTCACTTATGAATGAGAACATGTGATACTCAGTTCTTTTAGTCTGTGAAAGATCATTCAGTATTATAGACTCTAAGTTCATTCAGGTTGCTGTGAAGTTCATGATTTTGCTCTTCTTTATGGCTGTGTAATATCCCACCATGTATATGTACCACATTTTAAAAATCCAGTACTCTTTTGATGGGCAGCATGGTTAAACAAAAATATTTCTACTCAGCAAAATAAACTATCAACAGAGTTATTTGGCAACTTTCAGAATGGGAAAATATATTTATATGCTTCCAAAAAAGAGCTAATATGCAGAAGGTCATGTAAGAAACTTAAACAAATAAATAAAAACACATACACACATGCAAACGGCGTTAAAAACAGGTAAAAGGCACCAACAGGCCTTTCTCAAAAGAGAACATATAAGCAGTCAACAAACATCTGAAAGAATGCTCAACATTCACTAATCATCAGAGAAATGCAGTTAAAAACCACAATGAGATACAAACTTATACTTGACAGAACGACTATTATTAGTAAGCCAAAAAGCAACAGATAATATCAAAGTTGCAGAGAAAAGGAAATTCTTATACACTGTTGATGAGAATGTAAACTATTTCAGTCACTGTGGAAAGCAGTTCAGAAATTTCTCAAATAACTAAACATGGATTTACCATCCAGCCCAGCAATCCCACTACTGGCTATGTTTGCAAAGGAAGATATATTATTCTACCAAAAAGACACCTGTATCTGTAAGTTTATTGTAGCACTATTCACATAACAAAAGCAAGACCTAGGTGCTAATCAATGGTAGAGTGGATAAAGAAAATATGATACATATACACCATGGAACACTACACAGACACAAAAAAGAACAAAATTATGTTCTTTGCAGCAATGTGAATGTAGCTGGAAGTCATTATTCTAAGCAAGTTGATGTAAAAACAGAAAATGGAATAGTGCATGTTTTCACTTATAAATTGAAGATAAACACTGGATACACACAAATATAAAAATGGTAAAAACAGACACTGGGGACACCTAATAGAACCTGGATGACAGGTTCAATAGAAGTCCAACCCTCACCATAAAGCCGTATTTCCATATAACAAACCTGCACATGTACCTCCTGAATGTAAAATAATAAGTTTTAAAAAATTATTTGGAGGATACCTCAAAGGGTACCTGCATAATGAACATTTGTATACCTAACTCTGAATTGTACCCCACATATTTGAAATAAAAACATTTTTAAAAAGAAAGAAAAGGGAATGGGAAAAAAAGAAGAAATACACTTGAAAGGCATTTAACAGAAGACATAAAAGTTCTGGCCAACTGAATATAGGAGGCAAGATAGAGTTAAATATAACTTTGATTTTTGTTCATTAGTGACTTTTTTTTATTGGGTATGTTTGCCTAACTAGCAGAAATAGAAGGGTATGGAAAAGCTGTTATAAGTACAAGTTGATGTGTTTGACTTTGAATATGTTGAATTACAGATTTAAACAAATCCGAGTGAAATATGGAAACTATGTAAATAGTTTAAACAATATTGCACTTAAGATATTTTACAGAATGGATTTAAAACAGAAATAACTTTATTCAAATAGTACAGATAATTTAAATACAAGTTTTTTTTAAACATTGATTATCCAATCAAAACTATCAGAGAAAGAGTAAGCATTAGTTTATTGTAACGTTTTTGTCAATAAGTGCAGCTAAATATAACACTACTATCATTCTCCACTATCCTCACAAATAAGAAAATAAATGGTGTAATTAATACAAAACAGTAGATAACATAAAAGAACAGTTAGTCAAATCACATATATTTGGGTTTTGGTTTATTGGATATGATTGCTGTTCTGAGATTAAATTGCATGTCAAACAGAAATCAGAAGTCAACAGTGAGGAGTTTACTAAGGGGAAACTAGTGTACCCAAACCCTTTCTCTTTTTGTTTTTAAATTTTTATTTTAGGCTGGGTATGTTGACTCAGCCTGTAATCCCAGCACTTTGGGAGGCCAAAGTGAAAGGATTGCCTGAGCTCACGGGTTCGAGACCAGCCTGGGCAACTTGGTAAGCCCTCATCTCTACAATAAAAAATAAAAAAATAAAAAAATATGCTGGGCATGGTAGTGTGTACCAATAGTTCCAGCTACTTGGAAGACTGAGGCAGAAGTATCACTGGAGCCCATCAGGTCAAGGCTGCGGTGGTAGTAAACATGCCACTGCACTCCAGCCTGGACAATAGAGTGAGACTCCAACAACAAAAACAACAACAATTTATTTTAAAATTTTGGAGTACAATTCAGGTTTAGGTATACAAATGTTCATTATGCAGGTACACTTGTTGATGAAGTGTACACCACCACCCTTCCACCCTCGGCAGTTTCCCACCATTGCCAGTCCCACCCCCCTCCCCTGGCAGTTTCTCACTACTGACAATTCCTTTCTAATAGATAAATGTTCAAGGCCCGCTTATGAGTGAGAACATGTGGTACTCAGTTCTTTGTTTCTGTGATAGATCACTCAGTGTTATAGATGCTAATTCCATTAAGTTGCTTCAGAGTTTATAATTTTGTCCTTCTTTATGGCTGTGTAATATTCAATTGTGCATACTTACCACATTTTTAAAATCCAGTCCTCTTTCCATGGGCAGCACGGTGGGTTCCATGTTTCTGTTGTTGCAAGTAATGCTGCAATAAACACGCCTAAGCAGGTATCTTTTTCATAGAGTGACTTGAATTCCTCCGGGTATATTCTCAGTAAGGGGATTGCAGGGTCGTTCGGAAGGTCTATTTTTAGATCTTTAAGGAATCATCAAACTATTTGCCACAGAGGTTGTACTAGTTTACACAACAACCAACAGTATAGAAGTGTTCCCTTTTCACTGCATCCTCTTCAGCATCTGTTGTTTTTTGAATTACTGATAATGGTCACTCTGACTGGAGTTAGGTGATATCTCAGTGTGGTTTTAATTTGCATTTCTTTGATGACTAGTGAAGTTGAGCATTTTTCATATATCTGTTGGCTGCTCGTATGTTTTCTTTGGAAAAATGTCTATTCATATCTTTTGCCTCCTTTGTAATGGGGCTGTTTGTTTTTTTCTTTTTGGCACGTTTGAGTTCCTTTTAAATCCTAGATGTTAGGCCTTTGTCAGATATACAGTTGCAAATATTTTTTCTCAGTCTGTGGTCTGTCTCCCCACTCTCTTGATGGTTTCTTTGGCCTTGCAGAAGCTTGTCAGTTTGATAAGTCCTCACTTGTCTATGTTATCTCTTATGGCCTGGGCATTTGGGGTTTTAATCAGGAATTGGTTGCCAGTTCCCCTTTTACTCAAACTTTTTTCATTGCCTTTAGACCTTGGGACATGACTAAATGAATCTGTGCTTGAACAGCCTTTCCAATGTGGAGGAGCTCACAGCATCAGTGGACAGATGGAAGAGATGAAGGGTATCAAAGCACCTGCAACACTGGATGTTTGTGACACATCAATCTTAGTGGGGGTATAATTTTACCTTTCCTCCCCCCCCCCCCCACAAATAAAACATGTGCAGGTCAAATCATTAGTCAAAAAATATTGAAAGAAAAAGGTTGAACCATTATAATTACACAATTTTTCTCAATGATTTTAGCCAATTAACTGAATATTATAAGTCGAATATACATCTTCCTCCAAAATTCACATATTGGACCTTAAATCCCAAAGGTGTTAGTGTTAAGAGGTTGGAGGCTTTGGAGAGTCATTAAATCATGAGGGCTCTGTCCTCATGAGTGGGACTAATGCCCTTCTAAGAGAACTGAAGAGAATTGGCTGGGCCATTTGTCCTTTCTGCTCATTCCTCATATGAGGAAGCAGTGTTCACCCCTTGTGTCACGTAAGGATGCAGCAACAAGGTGCTATCAGTAGTGAATGGAACACTCACTATACAGTAAACCCTCTGGCACTTTAAATTTTGAACTTTCTAGCCTCGAGAACTGTGAAAAATAAATTTTCTATTATTTATAAATTGCCTAGTCTAAAGTATTTTGTTATAGAAGCAGAGTGGACAAAGGCAGCTGTAATTACAGATAAGATTTATTATTTCACTCAGACTACTATAACACTTAATAGAAAAATGTGGCAAAAATTACTGCACAAAGTAGCAGTGCTATAGTATAATTTTAAAATTATACTTCATAATTAAGAAGAAAAATATTTTTGACTAATGTTTTCAATACCTTTATTTTAGCTTTAAAACATCACCTTTTATGTGGAAGTGCTTATACTTACATAAGACAGATAGCATTTAAATTCAGCTAAAGGCAGCAGCTACCTTTTAATACTTTATCATTAATTAGTTTCTCTCTTCTTTTATTTTTCCTACTCTTCTAGAATAAGTACAAAATTGTTTATATGTGCACACAAATATAACCACACTCCTTGTATTCACGTGGATGTGAAAATTCAGAAGGCTACAGCAATAGCCTTGATCTTATTCCCTCAATAAAATGATTATTTAAACTGATATTTAAAAGGATAAGACAGCTTAGATTCAATTTTTCAGTCACTTCCAATTAATTGCTTTCTTCATCCTTCTCCTCCTGCAGATTTCCTAAATTGCTCTTACAATGATCATCCTAAGAGTCACAACTAATGAGGAAGACAATTTTAATAATCTAACTGGAAATTTTCAAAATATAATGAATCAGGTTTTACTTTGTAATTCCTTTTCCATCATTTTTTCTTTCATAAATGAAAGGAAGAATCTCAAAGACTGATGAAATTTGCCAAGAGTGTTATCCAGATGTTGTGTAATTATTCTCCTCCTCTCCATTTTACATTACAAATATTGAAGACAAGAAATGATTTTATGAGCAAAACGTAAAATTAAATAAAGAAAATTGGTTTTCTTCCTAATTAATTTATTTGAAATCTATATTATTTTATTAACTCATGTTAGATTATGTGTTAAGAAATACATCTTATTTAAAGTGTCAGTAGTCTTTTTTGATGCATAATTTCTTAACATTATTTTACTGTACTCAAATTGGTTATATACTGCCTGACTGAAGGAATAGGGAGTCTTATTAATTTACTGATATTATTTCAAGTACCTACGTTTTCCCTAGATTTGAGGAAATAATCTTGATTAGACTTGTGCAGACACTGCTAATACCAAATATGTATTTTATTATTTATTTATAAGATGGGCAGCTAGTTTACCTTTTCTTTTTCCTTGCATCTAAGTGGTGCTACATGACCACTACCCACCAATAGTATATATACTTGTTGAGAGTCTATAAATACTTTGTAACTTTTCTTCAGCAATTCAAGTCTTCTGTCTAACTAGAAAAATACCATTAGCAAGAATCATTTCATTCTTAGCATCTCAACTGTCACTCTTGCTTTAATCTCATTATCTTCTTAAGTCTGTAAAATCTTAGAATTCAAAAGTACATCAAATAATGGATACTACAAGGTTATAATAAAATAAATAGACCCTTGACAATATTGTTTCTAAGAATAATATTACCACCTTAAGGAGTAATTGTTGTATCATTCATAATATAATTAACTAGTCATCTTAACCTTATATTTTCACTAACAAAGACTCTATGGGAGTCCTCTAGATTTTACAATTATATAAATAAAAATAAACTGTGACTTAAAAAAGCTAATCAATATTGAAAACAAATGTCTAGTTGCAAAATGTGAGTTCTTATTTTTAAAGACATAAGTACATAGTTTCATGACAGATCTTATAAGTTCTTGATAATGAACTTTGGGACATACATAAATATTAGTTGAGTGCTGACACTGTAAGAAGTTAGGATATAGCTGGGCTTGGTGGCTCAGCCTGTAATCCCGCACCTTGGGAGGCTGAGGTGAGTGGATTGCCTGAGCCCGTGAATTCGAGACCCACCTGGGCAACTTGGCAAGACTTCATCTCTATAATAAATAAAAAATTAGCCGGGTATGGTAGTGCGCGCCTGTAGTTCCAGCTACTTGGAAGGTTGAGGCAGCAGGATTGCCGGCGCCCAGCAGGTCGAGGCTGCAGTGGCCAGGAGCGGCCACTGCACTCCAGTCTGGGTGACAGAATGAGACTTCAACTCAAAAAAAAAAAAAAAAAAAGAGTTTGGATACGAAGGGCATGAAGTTTATTGCTATTCACCAAACAAGTGACCAATTTGTCTGTACAACTTGAAGGATATGTGACATTGGTCTATTAAAGTAATATGTATATTTGAATCCAATAACCTGTTAGGGTCTATGGAAAATATTTTCACACAAAATATCCTTTTTGGGGGCTTCCAATGGGTCAACCATGATACATTGTTATGACATGAAGAAGTTACAGAAGTTCTGCTTAAAATATCAACTACTCATCTCGTTGAATGACCAAGGGGAGTCTGGTATAGTAAGAGTCCACAAGTGCTCTTGTTTTTGTTTAAGTAGCTTCCTTTGTGTTTCTTCAAAGAGTGATCTAAATGGTACAGCTGTCTAAATGTGCATGCCCTTAAAGCTTCATAGTTAGTGAGTAAAACTGACTATTGCTGTTCTATTGTAGTGGCCTGAGCATGGTCAACCTTTAAGCATGTCATTTCACTGTACCATATTCCTTGGATATGAGGTCTATGGAGCTGCTGGGGAGTTTGTGTTTTGTGTGTTCACTGTTTTAAAAGTCTGAAGAGATACATACAGCCTCTTTGTGGCATTATCCTTAATAACCAAGACATGGAAGCAACCTAACTCTCCTATGATGGATGATTGGATAAAGAAAACATGGTATGCACATACAATGAAATATTATTTACTCTTAAAGAAGGAAATCTTGTCATTCATGACAACATGGGTGAACCTGGAAGATGTAATGCTAATTAAAATAATCCAGTCATAGAAGGACAAATAGTACATGACCCGACTTACATGAAGAATCCCAGTCAAACTCATAGGAGCAGAAAGTAGAATGGTAGTTTCCAGGGGTTGCAATAAAGGGAAAAAGGGAAGTATTAGTCAAAGGGTACAGAGTTTCAGGTATGCAAGATGGAGAAGTCCCGGGGATCTACTGTATAGCATAGTGCTTATAGTTTACAGTGTTGAATTGCATACTTTAAAAGTTGCTAAGAGAACAGCTCTTAGGTATTCTTATAATCATCATAAATAAAGAAAGTAGAAGAAACTTTTGGAGATAATGGATATACATATGGCATTGATAGTGGTGTTGATTTCACAAGTGTATACTTATCTCCAAATTCATCAAATTATATACATTAAATATGCACAGCTTTTTGTATGTCAATCATACCCCAGTGGCTAAAAAAAAAAAAAAAGAATTAGACATAGACATTTTCATGGAAGCAAGTTTAAATGTATTTTAAGTTTGGAACATATTTCATTAATGCTTTTGATTTTCTTTGTCATAATTATATTACATAAGAGTTTTTTCCCTATGTGATAAATATATATGACCAGATATCTTTCACCTTATCCCAGTGTCTCATACAAATGTATTGTTCTATGTGTGATGTGGTAAAACATATTGAAAAGTTTGTAACCATTTTAACATTAACAAAAAACAAACATGTTAATTTATATTAATATTTAAACAGAAAAGTATAAACCCTATAGGCAAGTAGAAACAATTTAGATGTTAACTTAGGAGTTAATCATAATAAAGTTGGAATGACTAAATGATCATTTACTAACACATGATATTTATGTCATACTTCATAGACCTTATGCATAAAATATTATTTAATTTTTGTAACAACTCTATGATGAAATTATTATTATCCCCATTTCACAAATATACAAACCAGGTAATTTCCCATGGTCCCAGAGTCAATAGTGAAACTAAATCTATACTATGGTCTTTGTTAATACTATATATCCAGTCCAAATTTTTATTTATATTAACCTGATTTTGTATGCAATTGTTATGAACATCTTATGGCATAAGTTCCCATTATAAATTGACTAAGAAGGGGCATATGAACAAGCATAACTAATCCCTACCCTAAGATTTATTTATTTTGAAGTTGCTTCCTTTCTTAATGATCAATACCTGCCAAGTCAATCTGTTTACAAACATGTTTCCTCTTATATTGTCAACTTCTAGGGCTAACACAATGAAAATTAAAAAGGTGGAGGGAAATGACTTGAAATTGGCACATTAACTAAGTTGTGTTTGGTGCCCTAGCTAAATCAAGAAATCAAATTGATGCAATTACTTCTAGTGGATAATTTTATGTTTTTAAAAAAAGTTTAAGAAATTGTTCTTTGCCAAAATACTAGTAATCTGAATTATAATTATGGTCTATTGAAGTTACCTTCAAATGTTTACAGAAAAGTGTTTTCTATCACTCAGTTCAGCTACATGAGTTCAAATACTATATATTTCCAAAAGCTTTTCTTGATAACAAGTTATGACCACAGTTGACTCCATTCTTCTCATTCCTCTGTCCCTGTTAGTTTTAATAATCAGCTTTTATCCTCACTGGACCATGTACAAAATAAATCTCAATCATCAAATTATTAATAGGTATCTACAATATGCTGCTTTAGAGCAGGAAGATAAATTAGAAAGAATTGCAGATCACCATTGTCTTTAGAGGAGAACTGACTTGACCAAAGTCACACAGTAAGTTAGCGGCAGACTTGTTTCATGTCACTTCTCTTAATACTATATCGTTGCTCCTGCTGTCATAGAATGAAAATAGCTCCAGCTGTCTGTGAACTAGACATAAGGTTTACCGAACACTTAATGGGAAAGAGCATTAGACTAACATTCTTTCTTCTTTCATAACAAGGTTTTTGAAATAGAGCCTTCTCCACTGAACCCTTCTTGATTGAACAGAAATGAATACAAATTGCCTTGCCCTACTTCTAATTCCAGAGGGCAACTTATTTTCACACTGTGAGAAGCCATGGGAAGCTCCAGAAAGGCTTTGAATAATCTTAGTGCCCAATACTATGACTACTGATGCCTCCAAGTATAACTTCTCAAAATAATTCAAAATATTTTAGGAGCAAATTTTGCATATTATGCTCCTTATAATAAATAATGCTCTTTATAATATCATACATAAACGTATGTTTATTATCTGATCTTTTGAAGCAAATTTTCCATATAGATAGAATAAGAGACATGGTGGTATTGTCTGCAGTGGAATAGCCTGAACAAATTGGCCATGGGAAACAATCTCACCACATTGTACAACATAGAACTCATATGAATATCGGCAATCACCAGTCTAAAACTTCAATTTTACAAATGTAGGAAACAATTGCTAGGAGAGATTGAAGATTTGTATAAGTGACCTTGTACCAGGCTGACAACTGACTTCCAGCTGGGTGCTTTTTTTTTTTTTAGACCAAATCATATGCTTCCTAACAGATATCATGTTGTTTTGCATATAAAAAAGCAATAAAATGTAAAGTATATAAAATGCATATCAATTTATATTTCTGTTACGTCTGTTGATCTATTTAGCAAATGTTGATTGTTTATCAACACCTCAGTTCATTTAGATCATAGTCTTTTCAGGCAGAACTCCTGGATTTGAATGCCTCTTTCACAATATTATGACATGTACAAAAGACGTAAAAAATAAAACACAGCTAGAGATAAATAGTTCTATGGGTTGCTATACAGACTAGATGACTACAATTTCTATATGCATTATGTAGAAAGACATATGGATATAACACATTTGAGCCTTAATTTATAAGATTAAAATCACGTATTTATTTAATTGAAAGCAATGCTGTAAAATATAGTTAGTTCATATGAAAGAAAGAATAAATGCACAATTACAATATAGTAATAATGCAGTGCTAATATGCAATCAATAATAACCATTGATATTTCAAAGATAATAAAATGGGAAAAGATGTGTCTTGGAACTTAGAAAATATACTATATCTTTATTTATATGTAAAGAAAGATAAAGAAAGACTTACTGTGTACCAATCACTAGATTCACTGACTTTACATGCCTATTCTCATACAATTCTCACACTGTTTTTGAGTTAGGTGCT
The DNA here is from genome assembly GCF_000164805.1 of Carlito syrichta. NCBI lineage: Eukaryota > Metazoa > Chordata > Mammalia > Primates > Tarsiidae > Carlito > Carlito syrichta. The sequence continues at coordinate 37,358 of NW_007231611.1, read as the reverse complement.
GACTTTATTCCATTAAGTAAACCGAGGAGGTAGGACATAAAGTTACTTTCTTTTTTTTATTTTTAATTTTAAATATGTGGGGGTACAATTCAGGGTTAGGTATACAAATGTTCATTATGTATGTACTTCTGTTGATGAAGTATGTCTCCCCCTGCCCTGGCAGTTTCCCACTACTGACAATCCTTGCCCCCTGCCCTTCCCTGGCAGTTTCCAACTACTGCCGATCACTTTCTTATTGTATTATGATAGTGTCTGCTTGTGAGTGAGAACATGTGATACTTGGTTCTTTGTTTCCATGATAGAGCACTCAGTATTATAGCCTCTAAGTTCATTCAGGTTGCTGTGAAGTTCATAATTTTGTCCTTATTTATGGCTGCATAATATTCCATCATGTATATGTACCACCTTTTGAAAATCCAGTCCTCTTTCCAAGGGCAGCATGGTTGGTTCCATATTTTTGCATTGTAAATAATGCTACAATAAACATACATGTGCAGGTATCTTTTTCATAGAGTGATTTGAGTTTCTCCAGGTATATTTTCAGTAAGAAGATTGCAGGGACGTATGGAAGATCAATTTTTACATCTTTTAGAAATCACCACACTGTTTTCCACAGAGGTTGTACTAGTTTACACTACCATCAACAATGTAGAAGTGTTCCACATCCTTACCAGCATCTGTTGTTTTTTGAGTTATTGATGATCTCCTTGCTGACTGGAGTTAGGTGTTATCTCAGTGTTGTTTTAATTTGCATTTATTTGATGACCAGTGAGGCTGAACATTTTTTCATGTATCTGTTGACTGTTCATATGTCTTTTTTTGAGAAGTTTCTATTCATATCTTGAGTCCACATTGTAATAGGACTGTTTGTTTTTTTTCTTTTTGGCACATTTGAGTTCCTTGTAGATCCTAGATGTTAGGCCTTTGTCAGTTATACAGTTGGCAAATATTGTTTCCTAGTCTGTGGGCTATCTCCCCACTCTTTCAATGGTTTCTTTGGCTTTGCAGAAGTTTGTCAGTCTGATAAGGTCTCACTTGTCTATCTTATCTCTTATGGCCTGGGCACGTGGGGTTTTGATCAGGAATTGATTGCCAGTTCCAATTTCCATAAGGGTGTCTCCTGCATTTTCTAAGTTTCTTATAGTTTGAATTTTTACTTTAGGTTTTTGATCCATCTAGAGTTGACTTTTGTGTACGATGTTAGGTAGGGGTCTTGTTTTAACCATCTGCATGTGGTCAGCCACTTTTCCCACCACCATTTGCTGAATAGGTTCTCCTCTCCCCAGTGGCTGATGATGGAGGCTTTGTCGAAGATGAAAATGAGTTAGTTGAGAAAATGAGGTTTTCCTTCTGAAATCTCTATCCTGTTCCAATGGTCTATATGCCTGTTCTTGTATCAATACCAGGCTGTTTTGATTAGTATAGCTTTATAATAGAGCTTAAAGTTTGGGAGCATGATGCCTCCTGCTTTGTTTTTTGTTTTTTTTGCTTAGGATTCTTTTGGCTATTTGTGGTCATTTATGTTTCCATATGAATTCCTCTATTGTTTTTGCCAGGCCTGAGAAGTATGCTGCTGGTACTTTAATGGGTATTTTGTTCAATTTGTAGATTGCCTTGGGTAGGATGAACATCTTAACAATGTTGACTTTTCCAATTCATTAGCCTTGAATATTTTTCCATTTGTTTGTGTCACCTTTATTTCTTTGAGCAGTGTTTTATAGTTTTCGTTATAAAGGTCTTTGACTTCTTTGGTTAGGATGATGCCAAGGTATTTCATTTTTTGTGGCTATTGTGAATGGGATTGTGCTTTTTATTTGGGCTTCTGTTTGTTTATTGTTGGTGTATAGGAATGCAACTGACATTTGCACATTTATTTTATACCCTGAGACTTTGCCAAAGTCTTTTATTAATGCAAGCAGGTTTTTGATAGATTTTCTTGGGTTTTCGAGGTATAGAATCATGTCCTCTGTAAAGAATGATAATTGACCTTCCTCTTTTCCTATTTGGATAACCAGGATTTCCTTCTCTTGTCTGATTGCTCTAGCTAGTACTTCCAATACTATGTTGAACAGGAAGGGTGAGAGTGGGCATCCTTGTCTTGTTCTGGTTTTCAGGGGAAATGGTTCCAATTCCTGTCTGTTTCGCAATATGCTGACTGTGGGTTTCTCGTAGATGGCTCTTACTATTTTGAGGTATATTCTGTCTATGCGTAGATGATGGAGGATTTTTAATCAAGAAGCGGTGCTGAATTTTATCAAAAGCTGTTTCCACATCTAATGACATAATTATGTGGTTTTTGTATTTACATCTGTTGATGTATTTAACTACATTTATAGTTGTGGATGTTGAATCAGTCCTACATTCAGGGGATGAATCCTACTTGGTTATAGTGGATGGTTTTAGAGATGTGTTGTTGGATCCAGTTTGCTAGAATCTTGTTGAGAATTTTAGCATCTATGTTCATCAAGGGTATTGGCCTGTAGTTGTCTTTCTTTGTGGATCTTTACCCGGTTTGGGTATCAATGTGATGTTAGCTTCATAAAATGATTTGGGGAGAATTCCATCTTCCTTGATTGCCTGGAATATTTTAAATAGGATTGGTATCAGCTCCTCCTTGTATGTTGTATAGAATTCTGCTGGAAAGCCATCTGATCCAAGGCTTTTTTTACAGGTAGTTTTCTTATGACATAGTTGATTTCCTGAGTTGCTATTGGTCTATTTAGGGTCTTGATTTCTTCTTGTTTCAACCAGGCTAGGTTGTGTGATCTAAGAAAGTTCTCCATTTCATTTAGGTTTTTGAGTTCATTTCCATACTGGTGTTCATAGTAATCTCTGATAGTCTTTTATATTACTTTGGAGTCAGTTGTGACTTCATCTTTTGCATATTTGATTTTGTTTATTTGGGCTTTTTCTCTTTTTTTCTTGGTCAGTCTAGCTAGAGGTTCATCAATCTTGCTTATCCTTTCAAAAAAGCAGCTTTTGGTTTCATTGATTTTTTTGTATTATGTTTTTGACTATTTCTCATATTTGGGCTTTTATTTTGGTGATCTGGATTCTGCGACTGAAGTTAGGGTTTTGGTCGTCTTGCTTTTCCAGCTTCATTAGGTGATTTTTTAGGCTGTTAACTAGTGATGTTTTCATTTTCTTCATGTGTGTTTATAGAGATATGGATTCTCCTCTTAGTACTGATTTCAAGGCATCCTAGAAATTTGGTAAGATGTTTCATTATTTTCATTTGCTTTCAGGTATCTTTTAATTTCTGCTTTGATTTCCATGTTGACCCAGGTCTTGTTTAGCATCATGCCGTTTAGTATCCATGTCTTTTTGTGTTTTGATGGAACTTTGTTGGTGCTAATGTTTATATTTATTCCACTGTGGTCTGAGATTGTGCATGGCTAAATTTCAATCTTATGGAATTTGTTTATGCTTGACTTATGGCTGAGGATGTGGTCAATCTTAGAGTAATTTCCATGTGGTGATGAGTAGAATGTATATCCTGTGGTTGTTGGGTGAAGTGTTTTGTAGGTATCAATTAAGTCCATTTGGTCAAGCATCTCATTCAGGTTCCAGATCTCCTTGTTGACTTTTTGTCTTGATCTGTTTAGGGTTGTTAGTGGGGTGTTTAAGTCCCCAGCTATTATTGTGTTAAAGTCAATATCATTTTTTAGTTTACCTAGAAGCTGCTTTATGAAAGTTGATGCTCCTATGTTTGGTGCATATATTTTAGGATGGATAATTCTTGTCAATGGATTGAACCTTTTATCATTATGTAGTGACCTTTCACTTTTTAAAAAATTTTTGATAGCTTAAAGGGTATTTTGTCTGATATTAAGATAATGACTCCTGTTTTCTTTTGTGTTCCATTTGCCTGAAATTTTATTTCCCATGCTGTTACTTTGAGTCTGTGAGTGTCCTTTCTAATGAGGTGAGTCTCTTTGAGACAATATATTGTTGCTTCATGATATTTTATCCATTTTTCCATTCTATGTCTTTTCAGTGCTGCATTTAGACCATTCCATTCAGGTTAATTATTGAGATGTGAGAGTTTATCCCTGTCATGAGGTTCTTATAGAGCTGTTGTTGTCCCTGTTTGTTTGTTGTCTTTCTTTTGATTTTTGGGTTGATTCATGTGTTTTTGATCTATTTCCTGCATTTTTGGGAAGGGTGTTGTCATCCTGTTTTTCCTTTCTTCTGTGTTTAATACTTTCTTAAGTGTTTTAAGTGTTTCCTGTAAACTCTTAGGAATTGAAAGTCTGGGAAGGATTTTAATTCTCCATCACTGATAAAACTTAGCTTAAAAGCATAGGTAATTTTTGGTTGAAAATATTTATCTTTGAGAACTTTGAAGATTGGGCCCCAAGCTCTCCTAACCTGAAGTGTTCCTATAACCAAGACTGCTGCTATTCTAATTGGTCTTCCCTGGTAGGTAGTCTGACCTATCTCTCTTGTTGCCTTTAGGATTTTTTCTTTTGTACCTACTTTGTGTAGGCAAATTACTATGTGTCTAGAAGTTGGTGTTCTTATTTGTTGGCTTGCAGGGGTTCTCTGCACCTCTTGTGTTTGAAAGGTTGAGTCATTGAGGGAAGTTTTCTTGGTTACTTTCATAGAATGTTTGTTCCAGGGTGGTCTCTGTCTCTCTATCTGCCTTAGGACTTCTAATTTATCTTAGGCTTGCCCTCTTGAATTAATCGCTTATCTCTTGGAGGTTTCATCCTGTCTTTTAAAACTAATTTTCTATGTTTTTAACAGTATGGGTTAGTTCCATATTTTAGTCCTCAAGCACTGAGATTCTTCCTCTGCTTGGTTAATTCTACTTTCCATGTTTATCTATTTGTTATTTATTTAATTCACTGTATTCTTTTTTGCTGTGATCTCAGTGATCTATTCCTTCATTCTTTCTTCTTATCACTCCTCATTTCTATTTACTCTCTCTATTAGTATCTTGATATCTGGGGTTTGTGTTTGAGACCAGTCATTCTGTGGGTTGTTCATTGTTTGAGCTCTGAAGTCTGTATTCTCAGTGACTGACCTCCCAGGGGTCTTTGTGAGACTCATACTCTTCCTTTTTTTTCATTTGTGTGGGTTTTCCTTCCCTCTCCTCCCCTATGTTTTACTCTTCTTTAATTCTGTTGTTCAGTGATGGGAGGATAGCTTTTATTTCTGTTTGCTCAATTTCCTATTCTACCTTATGTAGATCCTCTGGCTTTGTTCAATTTTGAAGCTGGACAGGGGATGGGGATCTTGCTTCAGGGTGCAGTGACTTAGAAACTATCTGCAGATCCAAGTATCCACTGACAGTTGTGTAGGCCCCCTGGAACTCATTTTCCACTCCTTTACAATCTGTCCATGCAATGGGGGTGTCTGTTTGGCCCTGAAAGCAAAATGTAATAAGAAAAAGGAAAAGAATGGAATAAAAGAAGGAGGAAGAAGAAAGGATAGTGGAGAGAAAGAAGAAGAGGGAAGACAGGTGTACCAACTAATGAATAAACAGAGAGACAAACAAAGACAGAAAAAACAACTATAAGGCTACAGTAATCAAAACAGCCTGGTATTGGTACAAGAAAAGGCATATAGACCAATGAATCAAGATGGAGATTCCAGAGTCAAAGCCTCAGTTTCTCAAATATCTCATCTTCTTCTTTTTTTTTTTTTTTTGAGTTGAAGTCTCACTCTGTTGCCCAGACTGGAGTGCAGTGGCTGCCCCCAGCCACCACAGCTTCGAACTGCTGGGCTCTGGCAATCCTTCCACCTCAGCCTTCCAAGTAGCTGGAACTACAGGCACGCGCTACCACGCCTGACTAATTTTTTGATTTATTGTAGAGATGAGGTCTCACTAAGTTGCCCAGGAGGGTCTCGAACCCATGGGCTCAGGCAATCCACTCACTTCAGCCTTCCAAGGCATGGGATTACAGGCTGAGCCACCGAGCCCGGCAGCTATCTCATCTTTGACAAAGCCTCCAAAAACAACAACTGGGGAGAGGAGAACCTATTCAGTAAATGGTGTTGGGAAAACTGGCTGATCACATGTAGAAAATTGAACCAGGACCCCTACCTATCACCATACACAAAAATTAACTCTAAATGGATCAAAGACTTAAATGTAAAACCTCAAACTAGAAGAATCTTAGAAAACACAAGAGACACCCTTATGGAAATTGGAACTGGGACCCAATTCCTATTCAAAACCTTATATACTCATACTATAAGACATAAGATAGACAAGTGGGATCTAATCAGACTGATGAGCTTCTGCAAAGCAAAAGCAAACGAAACCATCAAGAGAGCCGGGAGACAGCCCACAGAATGGGAAAAAATATTTGCCAACTGTACATCTTACAAAGGCCTAACATCTATAATCAAAGGTGTTGGTGGAAAAAAACAAACAGCCCCATTAAAAAGTGGGCAAAAGTAATGAAAAGACACTTCTCAAAAGAAGACATACAGGCAACCAACAGACACATGAAAAAGTGCTCAGCCTCACTCATCATCAGAGAAATGCAAATCAAAATCACATTGAGCTATCACCTAACCACAGGAAGAATGAACATCATTAATAAAATAAACAACAACAGATGGTGAGGATGTGAAGAAAAAGGAATGCTTCTACACTGCTGGTGGGGAATGTAAATTAGTGTAACCTTTCTGGAAGACAGTGTAGTGATTTCTGAAAGAACTAGAAATTGACCTTCCATGTAACCCAGCAATTCCCCTATTGGGAATATACCCGGGGGAACTCAAATCATTCTACAAAGAAGATACCTACACATGCATATTTATTGCAGCTCTATTCACAATAGCAAAAAACATGAACCAACAACACTGCCCATCGAAACTAGACTGGATAAAAAAATGTGGTACATATACACAATGGAATATTATGCAGCCATAAAGAAGGACAAACATATAGACTTCACAACAACCTGGATGAATTTAGAGTCTATCATACTCAGTGATCTCTCACAGAAACAAAGAACGGAGTATCATATGTTCTCACTCATAAGTGGACCTTGATCAATTATCATAATACTATAAGAAAAGTATTGGCAGTTTAGGGAAACTGCCAGGAGAGGGAGGGGCACATCTTATCAACAAAGATACCCACATAATGAATATTTGTATACCTAACCCTGAATTGTACCCCACATCTTTAAAATAAAAAAATAATAAAAATTTTAAAAATTAAAAAAATAAAAGGTTTGGCAGTAACAGGAAACTGCCAGGGGTGTGGGGAGGAAGAGGGATTGATAGTAGAGGTACTCTGCCAGGGCAGGTGGGGGTACACCTCATCAACAAGGGTACCTGCATAATGAACATTTGTATACCTAACCCTGAATTGTGCCCCACATCTTTAAAATAAAAATAATTAAATTAAAAAAAATAAACATGTAGGCAATCCTACATACAAACAAACAAGCAAACAAAAACCCTCTTGTTGGTGTACTCTCCCTGTAAAATATCCATACATAAACAGAAAATCCAAAATAAAAAATTAAAGTAACAGAAGCAAAGCAAGTACAAAAACAAACAAACAAAAAAACAGAAAGAGAAGAAAAATGCAAAAGCTAAAACAAACAAACAACTGCTTTATGGCAGTTTCTGTAACTTCAGGTTCCTTTTGGTTGCCAATTTCGCCTTTGAGAGCAGCTCTGGTCTCCAGCCCCTCCCCTCTGATCTCAGCACAGGCTGATAGGGTTGCTCTCAGCATGGGTCAGATGCTCCATGGACTACTGTTGGAGAAGGATAGATCAGATCTAGACTCACCCTACTTGCTGTTGCTGTTGTCAAGTCTCCCACTCAGATCTGAGGTGTCTGTGTCTGTTCCAGCATGGGGGAGGGGTATCTGTCTCTTTCAGTCCCATGAAAGGATAGCCTCTGGGTCCCAAGATGGAGGCTGGATGGAGCTGTGTGGTGCAATGTGGGTCTCTGCCAGGTCCTGGGACTGAGAAGATGGCACCCATTGGCATCTAGTCACTGGCATGGGAGCTTTATTCCAGATATTTATAACCTGCCTTCTCCACACTTCCTCCTGTTTGTGCCTGGTTTGCTGCTGCAGGTGATGGCATGGACGGGCTTCCTGGTGATGAGGGGCAGCTGTTTTCTGCTGCCTCCTCTCAAGAGAGCCCAGAGAACGGCAGATGATCCTGTGGGCCCAGGCCTCCAATCTCAGGGTGGTGGTGGGTTGCTGTCACCTCTGGAGGAGAGCCCCAAGTGCATGGCTGAGTCTCCCCTCAGAAGGTCATTCACTCAGCCACTGGCACACACCCACTCATGCAGAGTGTCTTTATGGACACTCGCTTTTGTGGAGACTCTCACAGTCCAACCTGTTCCGTCACCATCTTGTCCAGAAGTCCCATAAAATTACTTTCTTTAAGATAACATTCCTTCAGTAAAATAACAGATGTATGTGATTACTCATTTGTTAGGTGATACGAATTGTGGTAGAGAAGTACTGTCCTCAGGGGCATTCCATCTGGTAGAGGAATCACATCATGCACATCTGAAACAAGAAACTATTCCAGGTCTTAAAATAACCTTGCCCAAGGTGATAATACTGAGATTTTTGCCTAATGATCCTTTGTGGTTAAAAAAGTTACAATTTTCGTAAATCAACACAAACAAAAAAACTTGGAACAAAGATTTGCTCAAGGACAGAAAATCAAATGGAGCCCTTTCTTCATATCTTTACTAAAAATAAAGCAGAAAAGAAAAAAATGGATTATCATGTTTTGAGTACCTTTTTTTAATATATTTCTTTTTTTATACTCCTGTCTCCCAGAAACACAATGATGTCAATCAAAACCTGAAGAATGGGAAGGCTTCGATTTTACCCAGGAGATATTAAACTCTGTCTTATCGATTTTTGTTTTTCTTTTAACACTATCAACCGTTTTAAGCAAGTTTTATTTAATTGAGTTTTGCATACCACTATTCACGTGGTGCTTTGTCAAAAAAAAAAAAAAAAAAAAAAGAAAGTAGTAAAGAAAGAAAAGAAGACATACATACACACATTAAACTAATATACATGCCAGAATATCATAGTTAATTCAAACAGAACTGGTAGCTTTTGTAGTAGGGAACATGTTTACTGAAGCAGCAAGTATTTTCTGTGTGAATAAGCTTCCCCAAAATATCTTGGCATAAATGTGTTTAAATTCATTTGAAATATCATGCTCTCTATGAATTCTCCATGCTTGTCAAACTATCTCCTCATGCTATCACTCTATTTTGTGATATTTGTTTGTAATATTAATTCAAAATTTCACACCCTAACCAATACTTTTAAATTCAATAATCATTTAAAAATTATCAGTTGATAATGTTATGTATGTTAATAGTTTTAAAATCAGAATTTTTTAAACATTAATTTATTTCATACAAATATGTCTCTTTTGTAGTTTAAGTTCATTCGTAAGTCTTAGTTTCTGTAAATTACTTTGATTTCTATTTGGCTTACTATCTAGGAATATGTTGAAAGTGAAAGTTCACATTGTTTGCATCTTTTTTTTTTTTTTTTCTGAGTCATTTCTTAGAGAGGAACAGGCAAGAATTATGGAAAGTTTAAAAAGTATTGGAGACCCTCAATCTATTGGTGTCTTATAGGGCCAAACTTTCCCCAGGTGATTCCAGAATGCTGGTAGATTTAAGAAACATAGATTTGTATAAACCTGGCCATATACTCATCCTTAAACCACTCAACTCTGACCTAGATCTGGGGTTATGTTTTGTGAATTGCAAGCTTTTTCATAAGAGTAAGTATAAGAAGATGAAAACAGGGGGAAGGAAACAAGGCAGACAACCATAATGTTAATTTAAACAAAAACAGAATGTTTTTTCTTTTTAACTTAGTCTTAATATTATACACATTAGAAGTGGAACAAAACCCAGGATACATAGGTTTCAACTCCAAATATACAAAGAAACAGGAAAGTTGAAACTGACCTGAACTGTTCATTGCAAAAACATTCTATCCCAACTCTCTACATATCCAAATGATGTCTTTCAACTAATCATGGTCTTGTCTTTGAGACTTTTCCTGATCATTAATATGACAGTGATCAATCTTTTCTCTGTAGTTATATATACTTACTGATTATTATCATTTTGTAGCACTTATTATTTTTCCCTGTATGCTTTCATTATTTATAATTATGATGGATACATTTCCCCCAATAGATTGTTTAAAATAAGAGTCCAGGAGAATAGAAAAATATAATAAATAATCCCTAAAAGAGGCATATCTGGATTTTATTCAGCCAATCTGAGTAGGCATCTTTAGGAAAGCGAATTTAAAAATATAAATATAAAACTAAATATAGAAATATTGGGCCAGGCATAGTGGCTCACATTGTAATCTCAGCACTTTGGGAGGAGGCCAAAGTGGGAGGATCACTATAGCCCAGGAGTCTGAGACCAGCCTGGACATAATGAGACAGCATCTCTACAAAAAATCAAATAATTAGCTGGTTGTGGTGGTGTTTGCCTATAGTCCCAGCTACATGGGAGGCTGAGGCAGAAGGATCACCTGAGCCCAAAAGTTCATGGCTACAGTGAGTCATGATTGTGATTGTGCCACTGCACTCCAGTCTGGGTGACAGAATAAAACATGGTCACCAAAAAAAAAAAAAAGAAAAGATAAAGAAAAAAAATTGATATATTGATTTATACTTAATTATAAAATAAATCACAAAATTACAAAAGTTAAAAATATGACAAATACCACAAACATTGCAAAAATTGCAAAACAGCAATTTTGAATATTAGTTGACATCTTTATAATGCTTTATTCTTACATGTTTTGATTCTTACTCCTTGATTGCCTTTCCATATGACAATTTTTACATTTTCTTTGTAGAGAGTATAAAGGTGGTTTACTTTTTCTTTATCATGCTTGATTTTTAAATATTTAATGTTTTTATTTATTCTACATAATACATATAGTCTAACATAAATAACTATTCTGTGGTTGTATTGTTACTATACAATTGTGTGCTATAATGGCAAAAAATATAATAAAATATATATTTTGCTATTTCCATCAAAACTGGGGAAAATTGGTGCAATAACTATGCACTGATATTATCAAATATATACCTGACATGGAAGAACTTTTTTTTTTTAGGTATAAATAGAAACTAAATTTTCTGCTTATAACTTTATATATCTGGTGATTAGAATAATTTTCCACAGACTGACTTCTGCCTCTACATATTTCAAACTTTTTATCTCCTTTTATGCCCACATATTTCTATTTCCAGATGCAACTGGACAAGTTAATTTTGCAATAAGACCACTTAATACAAACTTTAGCTTCACAACTCTGAGTAAATCAACATGGTGGCCAGTAGGGATAGTCCTAAAATGTATTTCTACAGAGTAGGTGGATAACAATGACCTTAAATAAACACAGATGTGTGTAAAACTACATAATATATGTCACAAGACCCAAAATAATTATATAGCTCTACAGTTTCCCCTTAACTAATCCTCTGGAATGCCCACGACCACTATAAAACCCTGCACAAAAGAAGTAAAGGGGATGCAGAGATATCGAATAATAACAGGCAATGGACTTAATTGATTGTGGTTTGACAAAAATATAGACTCATGTAAACAAATTGCTATATTTCCTTCCTAAACCTTTGAAGGGCTTGTATAAATGATGGGTCACAAAGTTTAGTCTTCATTAGCTTTATGGTTAATTCCCTTTTAGAACTAGATCCCTTCTCTGCGCCTACCTCAACTGAATAGAAAACACATTTATGAGGAGTGAATAAATACAGATTATGGAGTTCTAGTCATCTCGTGATATTTTTAGCGGAATTTGGAAAATGAGGAATAAGTTTAAGGGTAGTATCTTATACTTTCTTCTCCACTTTCTATTAACTAGAAAATGAAAAATGACATGAAACTGGCATGATAATTACCTCTTTCAACATGGGGGGGGATTTCAGATCCGACTGGGAGAAGCCATATTAGTTGTGTGACAATGTAAAATTGACATAAAAATGAAAATGGAAGTTTCAAATCAAAGCCAAGTACCATGGAATTGAAATCTGGAAGAACAGAAAATTAATTCTAGAATCATAATTTCTTTTTTTTTTTGTTTTTTTTTTGAGTTGGAGTCTCACTCTGTGGCCCAGACTGGAGTGCAGTGGCCACTCCCGGCCACCACAGCCTCGACCTGCTGGGCTCCAGCGATCCTTCCGCCTCAGCCTTCCAAGTAGCTGGAACTACAGGCGTGGGCTACCACGTCCAGCTAATTTTTTTTGATTTATTGTAGAGATGAGGTCTCACCAAGTTGGCCGAGCGGGTCTCGAACACGCGGGCTCAGGCAATCCACTCACCTCAACCTCCCAAATGCGCGGGATTACAGGCTGAGCCACTGAGCCCGGCTCATGATTTCTTAAATCAGAAGTCAGGGTGCTAGTTCATGCCAGAATCAAACCTTAACATAGCAATAGGAACGAGAGGAAAAGATCAGAAAAGCAAAACAAACAAACAAACAAAACACAATGCTTAGAGACCTGTGTAAACATTTCTCAAAAATGATAAAGAAGATTACAAATAACAGTAAAAAAATCAAGATTGAAGTAAAGGAGACCCTGAGGTAGAGTCTGGTCATTTCCTAGAGTTAAAATTCAGTCTTGGTTCATTTGAGTTCCTTGTAGATCCTGGATGTTAGGCCCTTGTCACATACATAATTAGCAAATATTTTTTCCCATTCTGTGGGTTATATCCCTGCTCTCTTGATGGTTTCTTTTGCTGTGCAGAAGCTTTCAGTTTGATGAGGTCTCACTTGTCTATCATATTTTTTATGTCATTTTACATTTGGGGATTTAATCATGAATTGGCTGCCTACTCTTAAATGCACACGTGTGTCTCCTACATTTTCTTCTGAGTCTTAGAGTTTGAGGTTTTACATTTAGGTCTTTGATCCATTTAGAATTGATTTTTGTTTATGACAATAGGGATGGGTACTGTTTTATTCTTCTGAATGTGATCAGCCAGTTTTCCCAGCATCATTTGCTAAACTAAGTCTCTTTTCCCCAGTAGTTGTTGTTGCTGGCTTTGTTGAAGATGAGTTGGTTAAGAGGTTGAGTTTTTGCTTCCAAAATCTCTGTCCTGTTCCATTGGTCTATATGTCTGTTCTTTTACCAGTACCAGGCTGTTCTGGTTATTATAGACTTATAACAAAGTTTGAAATAACATTAATAAACAGTGGGCAAAAGATATGAATAGACACTTCTCAAAAGAAGACGCATAAAAATGCTCAGCCTCACTAATTCTCAGAGAAATGCAAATTAAAACCACATTGAAGTACTACCTAACTTCAATAAGGATGGCAATCATTAGTAAAAAAAAAAAAACAATAGATGCTGCCAGGGGCACAGAGAAAAGGGAATACTTTTACACTGTTGGTGGGAGTGCAAACTAGTCCAATCTCTATGGAAAACAGTGTGGTGATTTTTTAAAGAACTAGAAATTGACCTTCCATACAACCCAGCAATTCCCCTTCAGGGAATATGCCTGGAAGGAACTTAAATTGTTCTACAAAAAAGATACTGCACTTGCATTTTATTGCCACATTATTCACAATAGCAAAAACATGGAACCAACCCTGCTACCCATTGAAAGGGGACTGGATAAAGAAACTGTGGTACATACACATGATGGAATATTAAGCAGCCATAAAGAAGGACATAATTAAGAACTTTGCAGCAAACTGGATGAATTTAGAGTCCATCATACTTCGTGGTCTATCACAGAAGCAAAGAATTGAATACCACATGTTCTCACTCATAAGTGGATCCTGAACATTTATCACAATACTACAATACGGAGATTGGCAGTAGCAGGACACTGCCAGGGGAGGGTAGGAGGGAATAGGGCACGTGACATTACAAAGGGTACTTGATCCTAAACCAGGGGAATTGAGGGCCAATTGGTCTAAACTTCTCCTGCACGTAGACTACTCATGTCCTTCATCCTGACTTATCCTGTCTTATAATCCACATCTGAAAATAAAGAGAAAAAAAAGATTCAGCCCTCTTGTGAGCCTGAAAACTTACACACACACACACACACACACACACACACACACACACACACACACACACATATATAATATATATACTGTATGAAATAAACTTATTCATTTGTAAATCAATTTATCAGATACTTATTGAGTTTCTTCTATTGGCTAAGCACTATATTTTTCTTTGCGGTAACAATTAATGATGCAGCTACCATTTTGGCCATATTTAGCCTTCCAAAACAACGAAGAGAAATATGAGGCCTGGAAATGTATAAGAACTGAAATTCTTAATAAAAATCTAGATCTCTTACCAAAAATTTTCAAGTGCCACAATTTCATTAGCATTCTGTCTTAATATAAGATCTTTGCAAAGGACAGAAAATGTGACATTATTGAATGGCTTCCAATGACACATCATTTTAGAATGAAAATGGTGTGTGTGTGTGTGTGTTTGTGTGTGTATGTGTGTGTGTGTGTGTGTGTAAGGAGAAGAGAACTTCAGAAACTTATTTTTAAATTGCTAAAAATAATACTCATTACATTCTATTTATTCTTAGGAGTGGGTTCATTAGCTTGAAGACTTGGAAAAATACAGATGATGGTAATAAATTGATAATTTACTTAATAGTATTTTTCTTTTCCTCATTGTACTCTTTAATGTTTGTAAATTTTATTAACAAACACTCACAGGAAACTCAAGATTAAAGGCAAGAATGACAAAATTCTAATTATCTTTTGTTGCAAAGGAACATATGTTTTTGCTTTAACATCAGAAAAAAATAATGAATAATGTACATATTTTAAACAAAATTTTCATGATCTAATGGGAGTGAAAAAGTTAAGCTGGTCAACACATTGCATGGTGACTGCATTTATGACATATTTAATCATGCCAAAATATTTATCACTCAGCGTAGGCACCCATCAATGCAAATGGAAGATGTGGTTTATCACTTTAATACTCAATATAATTTTATATCCAACTGGGCCCCTCAAGAAATCTGAAAACCTTTTGTGTGGGATTGAGATTTGGTAGATGGAAGTGAATGCGGGGGAGACATGTGGATCCCCGTACAAAGCAAACAGATGTTTACTTTGGAACTTGGCATAAAAAGTTAAGTGAACATTAAAAATATCAATTGTGTGCATGTACTTTGGATAAAGTAGATTTTTAGGCTTGCTTAATGATATATTTGATCTCTTGCAGAGAAGAAAAATGGAGTTGTTTCTGAAAGATTTAAAAGATAAATATTCATCTAATTTCGTTTTGGGAAATATTGTAATTCTGCATTTTCATTTCAGCTGGAAATAAAACAATGAAAGATAATTTGCATCCATTACTAAACAGCAAGCATGTTTCAGCTACCTGGGTTGCAGGGAGCTGGCGTCTCTTCCTCAGGAAGGAACAACTAGGCCTAACTAGGAAGTTGGCACTTACAAAGTTCTAAACCTATACTAACCAACCTATAGAATATCACTTTTCCAAAGTCAGATAGGTCTTCTTTTCTGTGATTTCTTAGCATGAACACTTTTGGAGAACAGATCTTTCTCGAGTTAGAATCATGTCTTTGTGAGACCTATGTGAACATTATAAACAGAATAACCAGAAAAGCCTATCTCAAGATTTAATCTAAATGAAGAATCATGAGTACCTCTTCTCAAGGCATTTTAAGAGAGCTAAACTTACCTTCTGATGTCTTTTGAACCAAAGCTAAAAGAAAAATCAGTTATTTTAGAGTTTTTGAGTTATTGATAGAAGTTATCAATTTGTGTTAAAATATTTTCATGCAGTCTAAATTTGTAGCCGCGATTGAGCAACTTGTTTTGCTAAATAATTCATTTGAATTAACTTCTTCCCCAAATTCTGGTCTTTAGCATTTTGAAAAAAATGACTTTGTTATTTCCATGTTTTATACTTTGTGCTTTCTTTTGCTTTTTTTTTTGAGTTGGAGTCTCACTCTGTCGCCTAGACTGGAGTGCAGTGGCCGCTCCTGGCCACTGCAGCCTTGACCTGCTGGGCTCCGGCAATCCTTCCGCCTCAGCCTTCCAAGTAGCCGGAATTACAGGCACGCACTACCATGCCCGGGTGATTTTTTGATTTTTTTTATTGTAGAGATGAGGTCTCGCCTGCCCAGGCGGGTCTCGAACCTGCGGGCTCAGGCAATCCACTCACCTCAGCCTCCCAAAGGCGCGGGATTACAGGCTGAGCCACCCAGCTTGGCTTTCTTGATAGTCTGAAGCTCCCTCTCTTCTACCCTAAATGCTCAAAATTTACATTATATTTTTTAGCTATGGAAAGACTACTTGAACCCCCACCCTGGCAACATGATGCCCTAGTCACAACTCAAAATGTCCTTATGCTCCAAAGTTGCTCTTAGTCTATCCACATTTCTTCCCTTCTTCTGCCAAATAGTTCATCCTCTTGATGGAATTTTAGCTAACTGGAAAACAAATTAATATCATTAAATACTTAACTCATTCACATTAAAGGGTGGATGTTTAATAACCAATCTTTCTTGTTGATTTGTATCTAAAAATGATATTTTCAAATTGAAGTCTAACTGGATTGACTATAAAATATGATTGAAAATCTTTTTCAAAAACTTTTAAGTTTATAAAATAAACAATTTTTTAAAATGACACTTTTATTTTAGAGTGACTTAAAAAGTTTTTTATATAGAATGTCTCCAAATTATATTCTGACTTCTCATTAGATATTCTTGTTTCTCTTCTATGCTTTCTTAAGTTTTATGTGAGGTTTTGATTCATTATTTCTCGAATATTTATATTTTATAAATATATGACTATTACAAGCTGTTTGGGTCATTCAATTGTGTTCATAGACCCTCAGGATCATTTCTTATAAATTTTCCTATAAAAGGGAAAATTTATAAGTAATAAGTTTATTTTCTTAAAAATATATTAAACCAAGAGATATATGTACAAAGAGAATCAAGAATCTGTTCGATCTCCCACTTCTTTCCACCCTATCCTGGTATCTAGTCATAAGCAACAACAGACTGCTGCTGGAAGTGAGGCACATGTGTGGAAGAAAACCTCACCTGACGCACAGGCCTGCAGGGTCTCCTGAGAGGTGAAGTGTTCCACTGACATCGAAGAAGTGCTCTGGCACCCCAGGAACCAAACTAACTAAGAACAAGATACCAACAACCAACTACAGTCGTACTTGGGTTTCTACTACTAAAGAATCTTGCTATGTTGCTCCCAGTATAACAATGAAAAAAAACAAAAACCAAAAAACCCTCGCAAAGCAGATAGTCTTCTTAATCTATTAAAAGTCAAAAATTAAATTTCTAAATTATTTTTCTGTTGAAAATTGCACAAAATAACTCTTTAAGAAAAGTATCTATAAACAAAACATAACACTGAAGTCTAAGGAATGTCAAACTTCTGATAACATTCTTTAAATACTCTATTTTTAATCTTAAAATGCCTCTATCTTAAGGCAATGGTGATATTTAATACATTGATGATATTCCTTGAATAACTGAATTTCTGGCCTCTATTTGAAGGGATCACGTCTGCAGGCGTTTTTGCCTATTACTAGACCATGCTACTGAGTGTTGACACTTCTTCAATTTCTGCCGTAAGTGGTGTCAGAAGTCCTTTTTTATCAGTCAGTCAATCTGCCAACAGAGTCTTCTATCCTCCAAATTTTCTAAGTTAATTCTGACTTCATAGTCTACTAAGAGCGAGCCAGACCATAGGGAACTAGACAAAAAGGCCACCTTTGTCATGGTTTTTCCTAACAGTGCCCCTTGGTAGCTATACTCAAGAGATGCCTGTCTAAGTGATTATCATGGTCACTTATTAACACGCATTCAATGTCAAACTATAGCCAATGTGGAATATAGAGACATTCCTTGAATTGCTAGCTTTCATTCCTCAGTTTTGAGGAAAAAATCCAATCAGTACAGAATAGAGAAGGAAAAAGAGAAAATTATCACTGATGATTAGTATAAATTTAGTTTTAGAAATACTAAATTTACTTGAACATCATTTAACAATATCCTACTTATTTTTCAAATGCTGTCGTATTTAAAGATTTTGCTTCAAGAAAACTTATGAAATTAAATATTGCATTTCTAAAATCTTATATATTTAGCAAATTACATATTTTATAAGGAGAGAAAGAATTTAACTTTTGAGAGAGAAGTAATTAGTAGAGATCATTCCCAGACTTAATTATTATCTCTCCTAATTAGAAAATAGTTTTACTTGTTTCTGAGACAGACATTATACTTGATACTAGTTTCAGTAAAACATTTTGAATTTGTTAGGCTTATTGGTGGCCCAGAAACAAAACTAACAGATTAAGGAGAGTACTACTCTTTAATTTGAGGTTTAAGGTTGTTGTACAGTTAGGGTGAGATATTTGTTGGCTGTTTTGTTATTGGTGGTTGATTTGTTTAGTTCCATCAAGAAATTTGAAACCATGTGAAAAATAATAATTGTATTTTCATTACTACTTCTTAAAATGGAATTTCCTATGCTTTTAATTTGTTAGAAATTACATAGAAAAAGGCAGCAAATATGCATATTAAAAAAAGTCAGCATTTTGCTTTTGGTTATGAATATATCCCTGTTCTCTATTTCAACCTGATGGAACCTAACACATAAATGAGCACCAATAGATTAAGGAGATTAACTAATATACCTACTTCATCAAGCACCAGTAGCTTGCTTTATTTTCTTGTAGACTGGGTTAGCCTCCTTTTGATCATATTACAAAAGCAAAATTGGTATTTATTTCCAATTACTTTCCATATATATTTCTTCCCAAATACAACTTTGCAAAATAATCAGTATTATATCTGGTTATGAAGACTGTTCAGTGAGCATTCATTAATTTCTGTGCTGGCAACAGCATAATATTTGAATGTCAATAGGATACTATGCCTCAAGAAGATCAATTATGTACCTTACGACTACAGAAAGGGAAGTCTTTTGATAGATCAAGTGACATGAACTCCACCGAGTAGAGAACTTGCTGACCCGGTTTCTTCCAAGTGTCTTCCTGTGCATAAAACTAAGTTTGGTCCCTGGTAAACCCTTAATAAGTATTTTCTATGAATCGTTGAAAAAATTATTTAAAATAAAATCCAAAGTTAATTATGCCGCCTCTCAGAATTATCCTGTGTGACTGTCCTGAATGCCATTTTTCAGGCAGTCCAGAAGATATCCTATTCATAAACATGTGGAAGAAGGGCCGAGGAGAGTATAATGGAAGAACCTTCTGACAGTGAAGAAAGTGCTTAACCTTTTTTGCCAAGGAATTGCCACACTGATCCTATAAGCTTCCCTTACACTTTCCATATATCTGAAGATTTATTTTGTTATAATCTCAAAGGACAGTGCCATAAACTTATTCTAATTTAAAAAGATAGGTCATACACAGGTGACAGTCATACTGGGATTTGAATGGATTTAAAATGTTAATAGGTGGAGATTTGTGGATGCTCTATAGAATCTGAAAACTTAGACCCATATTATTGTTCAATCTGAAAATTTAATCAAACGCTACTTCTAAAATTATCAATGTCTAAAAATAAATTTTGCTACGATAGTACTTTCTGTGTGAAAATTTTTTTATGATTTAAGTTGAAGTGAGTACATATGTTGTGTATATACAATGTATATAATCTGAAATTAAAATAAGGCAATGTCATGAGTTACCCAACTATTCTTAGATGCTCCATTTATGACTTGTTCTTTCTTCTTTTATTATTTTCTGAAGGAATAACATACCATAGATACATTTTCCACCTCTTCACTTAAAATATACAATAATTAAGTATCATGATAAGAGTAATATCATATTAAAAATTCAATAGATAATTTATTGGATAAATCAATGGAATTATGGGAAGAGAATATTTTAAAGCAAATTTATTTTATAATGCTTTTAGATAATATATAGATAGAATCCTATGAATGATTGTGGCATTATAGCAGTGGGAACAATATATCAACAAACAAAAATACAAATTGAGCAAGTCTACCATATTGCCCCAGTTAGAATACATATTATTAAACAGACAAAAAAAAAAAAGATGCTGTTGAGGATGCAGAGAAAAAGACACGCTTGAACACTGTTGGTAACGATATGAATTAGTACAACCACTATGAAAAATAGTATGGAAATTTCTCAGAAAACTACAAATAGAACTACCATATGATCCAGGAATATTACTACTAGGTATTTATTCAAAGGAGAAGAAATCAGTATTATAGAAAGTACACTTGCACCCTCATGTTTATCATAGTACTATTTTCACAATAGCAAAAACATGGAACCAACCATGTAGCCCATCAAAAGAGGACTGGATAAAAAAAAATGTGGTATATATACATGATGGAATATTATGTAATCATAAATAAGGACAAAATTATGAACTATGCAGCTACTTGGATGGACTTAGAGTCTATAATACTGAGTGATCTATCACAGAAACAAAGTACTGAGTATCACATGTTCTCATTCATAAGCAGACCTTGAACTATTATTGTAATACTATAAGAAAAGTGTTGGCAGTAGTGTGAAACTACCAGGGAAGGGGGGAGGTCACACCTCATCAACTAGTTTACCTGCATAATGGGCATTTGTATACTTAACACTGAATTGTTCCTCACATCTTT
This sequence comes from Carlito syrichta, assembly GCF_000164805.1. Classification (NCBI taxonomy): domain Eukaryota; kingdom Metazoa; phylum Chordata; class Mammalia; order Primates; family Tarsiidae; genus Carlito; species Carlito syrichta. The sequence goes on along the minus strand of NW_007231611.1, from coordinate 16,663 downwards.
AAAATAAGGAATTGAAAAAAAAGAAAGAAAGAAAACGTGGAATGAAATACTATTTGGCTATGAAAAAGAATGAAATTATATCATCTGCTGCAACATGAATGGAATAGTAAGACATTATGTTAAGTGAATAAGCGAGGCACAGAAAGACAAATTTCATATGTTCTCACATGTTGGAGTTAAAAAACTTGAACTCATGAACATAGAAAATAGACTGATAGACACTAGAATCTGGGAAGATGTATGGGGAGGAGCAGGGGATAAAGAGAGGCTGGTTATGGATACAAATATATAGCAAGGAAGAAGAATCACATTCTAATGCTTGGTAGCGGACTAGCTTGTGACTATATTAGCAAGAATGTTATGTATATATCAAAGTAAATATAAGAGAGGACTTGAAATGATACAAACACTCAAGGTGATGGATACCACAAGGGTATCTGCACTTCATGTTCATTTCAATATTTTTCATAATAGCCAAGATATAGAAAAAAAAACAAGTGTCTATTGCAGGATAGTAGATTTTAAAAAATGTAGTCTATATCTGCAATGGAATATTATTTAACTTTTTTTTTTTTGTTGAGTTGGAGTCTCACTCTGTTGCCCAGACTGGAGGGCAG
>NW_007231611.1:15391-15962 GCF_000164805.1 Carlito syrichta | reverse complement strand
CCTTCTGAGTAGCCGGAATTACAGGCATGCGCTACCACACCCGACTGATTTTTTGATTTACTGTAAAAATGAGGTCTCGCTGCCCAGGCGGGTCTCGAACCCGCGGGCTCAGGCAATCCACTCACCTCAGCCTCCCAAAGGCACGGGATTACAGGCTGAGCCACTGAGCCCAGCTATATGGATGAAACTGGTAGACTTTATGCTAAATGAAATAAGTCAGACAGAGGCCAAATACTGCATGATTCCACTCATATGAAATATTAATAATAGTTAAACTTTTAATAGAAGCATATAATGCAATAATACTTGTCAGAGGAGCATGGGCAGGGGAACTGGAAAGTTGTTTAAAGAAAGTGAAGTTTCAGTTATGCTAGAAGAATAAGTTCTAGAGATATGCTATGACACAATACCTATAGGTAATACCACATGGCATTGTGTGTTTCAAAATATTTTAAGATGGCAGATCTCATGTGAAGTATATTTACCACACACATCAAAAAAATACAAAAACCAAAGGACACAGGAAAATTCTGGATGGTGTTGGGTATGTCTTTGTTTTTTTTTTTTTTTT
>NW_007231611.1:0-15371 GCF_000164805.1 Carlito syrichta | reverse complement strand
TACACACCCGGCTGATTTTTTGATTTATTGTAGAGATGAGGTCTCGCTGCCCAGGTGGGTCTCGAACCTGCGGGCTCAGGCAATCCACTCACCTCAGCCTCCCAAAGGCGCGGGATTACAGGCTGAGCCACCGAGCCCGGCTGGGTATGTCTTTTATGTTGATTGTAGTTACGGTGTCAAGGGTGTTTTCATATTTCCTAACACATCAAACTAAATATGTATTTAGTATCTTTGTATATCAATTAAGTTTATATTCTCTGCATATAAATTTATTTTAAGCAGTCCAATAAAGCTGTTTAAAAATAATATTACAGAAATCTAAAATGAATAGAGCGATATAGCTTTCCATGGATTGAGAAAATTAATATTGATAACATATAAATGGTCTCCAAATGAAAACTAAAACAATGAATCTATCAGGAGAAAATTTGTGAGAATATCTTTTTAACTTTTCAATGAGCAAGAATTTCTTAAACAAGATATAAAAACATTTGAATTAAATATTTATATATTGACATTACACAAATTAGGAACTTATTAAGAAAGTGAAAAGGAAACCAAAACACTGAAAAAAATATTATGCATCTATGCAAAAAAAAATAATGTGCAGGATATATAAACACCTTCTGAAAATCAGTAAATGAAAGGGCAACAATATAATCAATAAAATTCAAAAAGATTTGCACAGGAATTTCATACAAAGAAAATATCCAAATGGCCAATGCAAGTCAAAATAGTGGTCTTCCCTGGGGAAGTGGTACATGGGAAAGGTGCATTCTAGAATATTTGGAAAATTCTGTTATGTCATTTACTAGTGGACATATGCATTTATAGATTCATGGGTTGTGCACCTAAGGTTGTGTAACTACCTGTGCATTTACTGTACCTAATTTGGATTTTGGATGCAACCATATTTGGATATGCATCCCACAAAACTTCCAGTTCTGATTAGAGTCCAGATCAAGACTGAACTCTGTATTGAGTAGGAGTGTGGTACAAGAAGCCCTGCTGTTTGAGCATTATGTGCAGTAGATCAGTGCAATTATCTTGGTACTGAAACTATTCTGCATTTGGAAATTTAACTGTTATTCTCCATTTAGAATTTCCAAAAAGGAAGTTAAGATATTAATTCAAGAGGATAATGAAAATGAGAGCAAGAAACAAAAATGGACAAAATTTTTAACCAGACTTTATAAAGGAGATGGAATAGTGGTAACTAACTATAGAGTATGAGAAAGTTAAACCCATGCGCTCACAGAGGCAAATACCTTCAAGATGTGAACCAACTTAACATAATGCCTTGCAAGTTCATCCAGGTTGTCTCAAATAACATAATTTCATTTGTTTTTATGACTGAATAGCATTTCATTGTGCATAGGTACCACATTTTCCTTATCCATTCTTCTGTTAGGCAATTTGGTTGATCCCATAACTTGGCTATTATAAATAGTGCTGCAATAAACAGAGGTATGCAGATGTTTCTTTGATATATTAATTTCATTTTCTTTGAAAATATTCTCAGTCACGGAATTTCTAGGTCATATGATAGTTTTAATTTTTTGAGGAATCCCTATTCTGTTTTCCATAATGGTTGTTCTAATTTACATTTCTACCACAGTGTGTAAGGGTTCCCTTTTCTCTACATTCTCCAGGCTGGGTTGGATAGGAGATTGAGGGGATGGAAGAAGCTTAAAATCCAGGAGTGAAAAACTCTGAGCATCACAGAACATACAAGCTGGAGGTGAAGAGCTGGCTTGGATTAGTGTTAATCTACAGAATATTTGGCCCCCAGATCCCTTCTCCATCTCACACAAGAGATGACTATTCTTTCTCCTCAACACTGTGGGAGACTGAAGTTTCATTTTGTAAAGCACATGAAGCAAGGAAATTTCAGATCACCAAACACAGGGGAAGAAAGAAGGGAGGCAGGGACTGAAATAAGGAGGGATTCTGTCAATGCATTACTTAGAAATTGTGGACTCAGCAACCTCCTCCCTGATCTTCACTACTATCTTAAAGGACAATTGCTATTCAGGCAAATTACAATCCTCATCCCCAGTAGATCCAGGCAAGAGAGGAAAGCATTTCGATCCAGAGAAACTGACCCATAGAAAATGTCTTTGAAACGAAAACTTATATCATATTTCATTCATTTCAAGTGTTTGCCAGAAGTAATATTTTTCTTAACATCTCTGATCAACGACACCAAACATTTACATGATTTCCAGAAGGGCATATTGACAATAAAATTGCCACATATATTGCAGTTGCCTGTCCTACAGTACCAACACACTCTATTGCTCTAAATAGGTGCTAATATTTTCTGAGTTTATTAATAAATTCAGCCACATACTTATCAAATAATAATAATCAAAAATCACAAGCTGGGAGAAACTTATGTAGGTCAACTAATGTTCCTTGGGCACAATAATTTCTAAACAGAATTTTCTATCATATTTCTGTACAATGTCAAGATAGAAATGAGCAAACCCACATGAAACTGTAGAGCTTTTATATTTTTGCTTCAGTGAAGCTAAACCAAATTATTTAATAGCTTAAAGTCAATCTTCTATCTTTTCAAAATTTCAGCATCAGCATTCATAAAAAGGTTTTAGTGGAGTTTCAGGTTAGTAACTTAAAAAGACACTGGTAGTCTGTATATCCATGAAAATAGAAAATAAGTAGATTTTTTGATGAGATTATGCTATCTTTGAGATAGGTCATAATGACATCTGGTGAAAGGAAATGCAGGACAGAAAAAGGCCTCAAGCAAGCCTATCCTCATTAATTTTATCTCAGTTCCATTGCTCTCATTTGTCATTGGCAATGTATTCTTCAACCCTCCAGCTCCATAAGAAAATAGCTAGTCATTTCTAAAATTCATTTAGAGTTCTGGCCTTTATGGATTATTTTGATCTCACATTCTACTTACAAGAAAGAGTTAAAGAAACCTTATTGAATTAATTTCTTGGTTATAGCCACTGTTTTCATTTTTCAAATATATCATTTTTCTTCTTCTCACTGGTTTCTTTAGCAAAGCAGCCATCCTTTTAAAGTTTCTACTTTATATACTGCCTCATTGATTCCAATGAGGATTATGTAACATGATGTGTATAAAGTGCTTAGCACAGTACCTGGCACAAGTAAGTGCACATTAACTCGTAGCAGTTTCGATTTTTATATCATTATTACCATTCGCTAGCAATGTTATGTATTCTTTGATTTAATATTTGATTTAAAAAACAAAAGTTTTTTTTTCTTTTTCTGATTATTGGTTCAATCATGTAGAATCATCATAATATACTGTTATTCCTTTTTTGACATAATCTCTTTTGTTTTTAAGAGTAAATCAGAGTTATGAAAACATTAGTTTGCATAATTCCAGTTTGGGGATACTTCATTTTCCTATTAGCTTTTTTTTAGAAAAAAATGAAATTGCATATATTTAAAGTAAACAGTATAAAGTTTTAATATAAATATACACAGTGAACTGATTGCTAAAGTCAAGCTATTAGTATATCCATCTCGTCACATAGATGTATGTGTGTTAATGTCTGGCACAAGAAGGCTAGCATTGGCCTGTCTTGGCTTTTGACTTGTCTTCCACACCAAACTTAATAATTTCTAGTTTTTGATTTAAAGAGAGATATGTGGAAATCTTCCTCTCTCTTAAACACTTAGAGGCCATGGAAAGCTATTAATTAGCCAAATTTCAATAGTGTTTTTAATCAAGGGATAATGAAAACTGAGGAGAAGGGGAGAGGTGGAAGGATTATAAGAATGAAAAAGCTTGAAATATTGTATTACCAAAATGTGACAAAGACACATGACGTGAGCACATGCTGTTGGAAAAATGTTGCCCAAAGACTTGTTCAACCTTCAGTTTGTAAAGCATTCAATATGTGCAAAGCACAATAAAGTGAAACATAATATAATGAGGCATGACAGTATACAATGTTGTATTCTTAACTATAGTCCTCATGTAGTTCATTAGATTTCCAGAACTCCTTCATTCTACATAACTGGAACTTTGTATCCTTTGTCAGATGTCTCCCCATGGTCCCCAACCCTTGGAAACTGCTTCTATGAGTTTGACTATTGTAGATACCTCACAGAAGTGAAATAATTTTATATTTTTCCTCCTATGTATGGCTTATTTTACTTATTTTAATATCCTCCAGGTTCATTCATATCATTTCAAATAGCAAGACTTCTTTTTAAATGCTGAATAATATTCCATTGTGCATCTTCATATACACATGCATATTGCCATTTCTTTATCTGTCATTCATCTACAGACACTTAGGTTGTTTCCATATCTTGATGCTTAGGATTAATGCTGAAATGAACATGGGTGTGTAGATATTTCTTAAAGATTCTGCTTTTAATTCCAGAAGAGGAATTGATGGATCACATGGTAATTCTAATTTTAATTTTTTCAGGAAACTCCATGCTGTTTTTTATAAGGCTGTACCAATTTATCTTCCAACCAACAATGTACAAGTGTTCCCTTTTCTCCATAAGACGGCTTTTATCCTTTTAGCTTTTAAAGTAGTGCCAGGAAAGTTCCTATTCTCCTTTGTTCTCTTTGAAGACTCTCAGTCAGGAAGTATTTGTCTTCTTTTATTCTTTAGAACTTGATATAGAAAAATATACACTTCAGATTATTTAATTGCATGAATTTTAGACTTAAATATCCTTTTAAAGCAACTTTGTTCTGATAGAATATTTGTTTTCTCATGTTCAATTCAATTTCTTTTATAAAACTAAACACATTAAATTTCAACTATGTTTTCTAATTAGAATTATTAAAGACCTTGGTGTGCCTTGGACACATCTTTTATGTCAATTTTCCTGGTACCCCTTCTAGCATGCATTTACATTTAATTTTTTATACTTTAACAAGAAATAATAATAAAGGGTTGCATTAATTTATCCATAATGGTTTTGGCAGATCTCCATATTGACTTGAAATTTCTGTCTTCTCTTTCAGTTTCTTTCTGTTCTGGACATTGTTGATATGAAACTTAGTTCACTCTGGAAAACAGTCAATGATAACTGTGTCTTGTTTTCAATACCATTTCAAGTTAATGTAACAATACATTCATCAATTATATATAACATTTAAAATTTTAAAAATAATTTTATTTAGAAAGAAAACATTTCAGGAACACTTAGTCAATGCATTAATTACTGGGACAATCCACAAGATAAAACTACAGTGTCAATTAAAGAGTTCTAGATAATTAGAGAAAATTATATGGATTTATTTACCTATTGCTATATAACAGTTATATATATGATTGAAGAGAGAAAAATAGAATGCGTATACATATAATTTACACCAAATTTGAGTTATCAAACAAAATACACACCCATATATTACTGCATTAAAAGAAAATTTATGCCTTTTCATAACTTTGATGTAAAGAAATAATTATCAGGCTTGACACTCAAGCCCATATTTAGAAAGGGAAGATTGACAGAATGGATTATATCTATAGTTTACATTTCATTTGTTCTCAAGTTTACTTTAGTTTACCGAAAACATTAAGAATAAAATTAGTGTATATGGATATACGTAAAATATAAAACTATTTATAAGGCAAAGATTATTATAAAATTCCAAAGAGTAGTTCTTTTTTGGAGTTTGGGAATTATTGGATGTTGGCATGAGGCAAATGGAGAAGCTTTGGTGTGGCTAACAATGTTTTGTTTCTTGATGTGAATGCTAATTATGAGGATGTCACCTTGTAATACCTTATTAAACAAATAATAAACTTTTCTACCTTCTAGTTGAAACTTTCTGATTTTCTGTTTGATCATTGATAAATTATGTCCACCAGGCATGTGGTATACTCCTACAGTTCCGGCTATTTGGGAGACAGAGGTAGGAGGATCGCTTGAACCCAGGAGTTCAGGGCTGTAGTATACCTTGAAAATTCGGTGTCTTAATAAGTTAATGATCAATAATAGTGACTTCCAGGAAGATGTGGACCACCAGGTTTCCCAAAGGGAGGTGAACTGGCTCATCTGGTCCAGGTTGGAAAAAGAGTAGGTCAAAATTCCCATGTACAGGTAAATAATAATAATAAAAAATGTTTCACCAGAATGTTGTGAAAATCTTAAAGGTACCATGCAATAAGACTTGAATCTTTCAATAACTAACAATAAGATGGAACAATTGTAACAAATACTACAATAGAAATTTTGTGAATGTGCTTATTCTCTCTCTCTTTTTCTTTTTCTCTCTCAAACATCTATTGTACCGTACTCACCTAGTATTTTCTTTTTTCTTTTTGATGAAAAGAACACATTTATTTAGCACCTAGAAAAACAATGTAAGCTTGTGAGCAATAGACAAGTTGTCAGATATAATATTTGTCCTTTATGTATCTTGAATAAATTTGTGAACTTTTTTTGGAGATCTTTGAAACTGTTTTTTTGTTTTGATTTGTTTTGCCTTTTATTGTAAAGATGTGGGATACAATTCAGAGTTAGGTGTACAAATGTTGTTTATGTACCGAAAGGTATCCTTGTGGATGAGGTGTGCCCCTCCACCCCCTAACAGTTCCCTTCAACTGTCAATCCCTCCCCCCGCTTGCATGACAGTTTCCCACTACTGCCAATTCTTTTCTCACAGTATTATGATGATTGTTCAAGATCCACTCATAAATGAGAACACATGATACTCTGTTTTTTGTTTCTGTGATAGATCACTGAATATGATGAACTCTAAATCCATCCAAGTTGATGAAAAGTTCATATGCTTGTCCTTCTTTATGGTGCATAATATTCCATTGTGTATATGTACCACGTTTTTTCAATCCAGTTCAGCTTCAGTGGGCAGCATGGTTGGCTCCATGTTTTTGCTATTGTGAATAGAGCTGCAGCAAACATACATGTGCAGGTAGCTTTTTGTTAGAATGATTTGAGTTTCTCCAGGTATATTCCCAATAGAGAAATTGCTGGGTCATATGGAAAGTCATTTTCTAGTTCTTTCAGAAATCACCACACTGTCTTCCAAAGAGGTTGCACTAGTGGGCATTCCCACCAGCAGTGTAGAAGCGTTCCTTTTTCTCTACATCCTTGCTAGCATCTGTTGCTATTTGTTTTATTAATGATGGTCATTCTTACTGAGGTTAGGTGGTATCTCAATGTGGTTTTGATTTGCATTTCTCTGATAATGAGTGAGGCTGAGCACTTTTTCATGTGCCTGTTGGCTGCCCATATATCTTCTTTTGAAAGTGTCTATTCATGTTTTTTGCCCACTTTTTGATGGGGCTGTTTGTTTTTTTCCCTTTTGGTGCATTTGAGTTCCTTGTAGATCCTAGGTTTTAGGCCTCTGTCAGATATACAGTTAGCAATTTTTTTTCTTCCATTCTGTGGATGGTCTTCTTGCTCTCTTGATGGTTTCTTTTGCTTTGCAGAAACTGGACAGTTTGATGAGGTCCCACTTGTCTATCTTATTTCTTAAGGTATGGCCATTTAGGGCCTGAATAGGAATTGGTTGCCAGTTGCAATTTCCATAAGGGCATCTCCTGTGTTTTCTAAGATTCTTATAGTTTGAGGTTTTATGTTTAGGTCTTTGGTCCATTTAGAGTTAACATTTGTGTATGGTGATAGGTAGGGGTCTTGTTTCAATCTTCTGCATGAGATCAGCCAGTTTTCCCAGCACCATTTACTGAATAGGTTCCCCTCTTCCCAGTGGTTGTCGTTGGAGGTTTAGTCAAAGATGAGTTGGTTGAGAAATTGAGGCTTTACTTCCAGAATCTCTATCCTGTTCTATTGGTCTATATGCCTGTACCAATACCAGGCTGTTTTGATTACTGTAGGCTTATAGTAAAGTTTAAAGTCTGGAAGTGTGATACCTCCTACTTTGTTTCTTCTGCAAAGGATTGTTTTGGCTATTCATGGTTGTTTATGTTTCCATATGAATTTCTGTATTGTCATTTCCAGGTCTGAGAAGAATAATGTTGGTAATTTAATGGGTATTGCATTGAATCTGTAGATTGTCTTTGGTAGGATGGACATCTTAGCAATGTTAATTCTTCCTATCCATGAGCATGGAATATTTTTCCATTTGTTTGTGTCTTCTGGGATTTCTTTGAGCAGTGCTTTATAATTCTCATTGTAAAGTCATTCACTTCTCTGATTAGGAAGATGCCAAGGTATTTCATTTTTTTTCATGGCTCTTGTGAATGGGATTGTGCTTTTAGTTTGGGTCTCTGTCTGCTTGTTAGTGTATAGGAATGCAACCATTTTTTGCACATTTATTTTGTACCCTGAGACTTTACCAAATTCATTTATCAGTGCAAGTAGGTTTTTGATAGATTCTCTTGGGTTTTCAAGGTATAGGGTCTTATCATCAGCAAAGAGGGATAGCTTGATTTCCTCTTGTCCTATTTGGATACCCCTGATTTTCTTCTCTTGTCTAATTGCCCTAGCTAGGGCTTCTGACACAATATTGAACAAGAGGAGTGAGAGTGAGCAGTCTTGTTTTTTTTTTTTTCATTTTCCTGGGAAATGTTTCCAATTTCTGGTCATTTAGCAATATGTTAGCTGTGGGTTTAGCATAGATGACTCTTACTATTTTTAGGTATTTTTCTTCTACACCTAGGTGTTTTAGAGTCTATATCAATAAGGGATGCTGGATTCACTTAGTATTTTCAAACCAAAGTTGGCCATGATTGACTGGAACTGCAGAAAGCAAAACTGCAGAGAAAAGTTCATTACTATAGTATCTAAATTCAAGAAATTAAAAGTAAGTTAAAAAATAAAATCAGTAAATTTGAAGAGAAAACAATGTAAGAACCTGTGTATAACAGATTAATTCTATTATGTCACACACATAATCTCATGTACACACTCATGTAGACTCACATGTCTCTCTATACATAAATATTGGAAATCTGAAAGTTTTATTTATGAATAACAACAAATATTATCTTCTCTGAATGACTTTTCCTTTTTTCCTCATAATTTTCAATATGGAAATTATACATTATATTTAAATTTAAATATATGTATTATATTTGAAATTAAAATAATAATTTTATCTAGAAATAAAATATTTTAAGGACCATTGACTAAAAAATTAATTACTGTGACAATGCACAAGATAAAACTACAGTGTTAATTAAAGGGTTCTGAGCTATTAGAGAAAATTATGTTTTATTTACCCATTTCTAGGTAACAGATTAAGCCAGAATGTAGCAGTTTAGCACAGTCAATATTTATTTTCTCCCAGGTTTTGTGAACTAGGAATCTAGGCATAACTGGCTCAAGTTTTCTACAAGCTTTCAGTGAAGATGTCAGCTGGGGAAACAGTTATCTCAAAACTCGACTCAGGGAGGATCCTCTTCCAAGTTCATTCACATTGCTGCTACAAGCTTCCAATCCTTGCTGCTGTTGACCAGAGGTGACTACTTCTTGTCACATGAGCCTTTCACAGAACAGCTCACAATAAGGTGACTGATTTCCCTCATAATTCATGAAAGAGAGAGTAGAAAAACTGTCCATGATGGAAACCATATTCTTTTATAACTTAATTTGAGAAGTAACATCCCAACACCTTTACTATATTCTATTCTTTACAGCAGGTCCAACCAGAGGAGATTAAATAAAGCCATGAATACCAGATAGAGAGATCATTGGTAGTATCAATATCAAGTGAGCAATACTTTAAGATAAAATCATAACTAGAAGATTGATCACATTCTTGGTCATAAATCAAGCATAAATAAATTCCATAAGGTTGAAATCTTGCCATGCACATTCTCAGACCACAGTGGAATAAAAATAAATATCAACACCAACAACATTTCCCTAAAGCCCACAAGAATATGGACACTAAACAGCATGATACTCAACAACTACTGGGTCAACACTGAAATTAAAGCAGAAATTAAAAGATTCCTGGAAACAAATGAAAATGAAGAAACATCTTACCAAAACCTCTAGAATGCCATGAAAACAGTTCTAAGAGGGGAACTTACATATCTACTAGCACACATCAAGAAAATGTAACAATCACAAGTCGAGAGCCTAACAAACCATCTAAGGGGACTGGAAAGAGAAGACCACCAAAACCCCAACTTTAATAGAAGAATCCAAATCACAAAAATATGAGTCCAAATATGGGACATAGAAGACAAAAACATCATAGCAAATATCAACAAAACAAAAAGCTGCTTCTTTGAAAGAATTAACAAGATTGATGGACTCCTAGCCAGAATGACCAAGAAAAAGAGAGAAAAACCTCAAATAAACACAATCAGAAATACAAAAGATTAAATCACAACTGACTCCGAAGAAATACAAAAGATTATCAGAGATTACTATTTACACCTATGTGGAAACAAATTTGATAACCTAAATGAAATGAAGAACTTTCTGTCATCACACAACCTCCCCAGGTTGAGACAAGGAGACACTGAGACAATAAATAGACCAAATAACAACCCAGGAAATTGACTCTGTCATATGAAAACTACCTACAAAAACAAAACAAAAAAAGCCCTGGACCAGATGACTTTCCAGCAGAATTCTACAAAACGTACAAGTAGGAGGTGATACCAATTCTACTGAAAGTATTCCAGAAAATTGAGAAAGATGGAATTCTCCCCAAATCATTTAACGAAGTTAACATCACACTGATACCCGAACTAGGTAAAGATCCAACAAAAAAAGAGAACTACAGGTTAATATAACTTATGAACATTGATACAAAAATCCTCACCAAGATTCTAGAAAATGGAATCCAAAAACGTATCTCAAAAATCATCCACCAAAACCAAATAGGCTTCATCCACCAAAACCAAATAGGCTTCATCCCAGGATGCAGGGGTTTGTTCAACATTTGATGTAATTACATACATCAACAGATGTAAAAACAAGAATCACATGATTATATCACTAGATGCAGAAGAAGCTTTTGATAAAATTCAGCATACCATCTTGATAAAAACCCTCAAACACCTAGGTATAGAAGGAACATACCTTAAAATAGCAAGAGCTATCTTCAAGAAACCCACAGCTAACATATTGCTAAGTGGACAGAAACTGGAAACATTTCTGCTGAAAACTGGAACAAGACAAGGCTGCCCACTCTCACCCCTCTTGTTCAACATTGTGTTGGAAGTCCTAGCTTGGGCAATAAGACAAGAGAAGGAAAGCAGGGGTATCCAAGTAGGAAAAGAGGAAGTAAAGTTATCCATCTTTGCTGATGATATGATGCTATACCTTGAAAATCCAAGAGAATCTGTTAAAAACCTGCTTGCACTGATAAAGGACTTTGGCAAAGTCTCTGGTTGCAAAATAAATGTGTAAAAGACAGTTACATTCCTATACACCAAAAACAAACAGTCAGAGACCCAAATTAAGAGCACAATCCCATTCACAATAGCCACACACACACACAAAAGAAATACCTTGGCATCTTCCTAACCAGAGAAGTGAAAGACCTTTACAACAAGAACTACAAAACACTGTTCAAAGAAATCAAGAAGACACAAACAAATGGAAAAATATTCCATGCTCATGGATAGGAAGAATGAACATTGATAAAATGTTCATCCTTTCAAAGGCAATCTACAGATTCAATGCAATACCCATTAAGTTACCAACATTATTCTTCTCAGACCTGGAAATGACAATACAGAAATTCATATGGATACATAAACAACCATGAATAGCCAAAACAATCCTTTGTAAAAGAAAGCAGGAGCCTTCACACTTCCAGACTTCAAATTTTACTGTAAGGCTACAGTAATCAAAACAGCCTGGTATTGATACAAGAGCAGGCATAGAGATCAATAGAACAGGATAGAGATTCCAGAAGCAAAGCCTCAATTTCTTGACCAACTCATCTTTGACAAAACCTCCAACAACAACCACTGGGAAGAAGAGAACCTACTCAGTAAATGGTTCTGGGAAAACTGATCTCATGCAGAAAATTGAAACAGGACCCCTACCTATCACCATACACAAAAATTAACTCTAAATAGATCAAAGACCTAAATGTAAAACCTCAGACTATAAGAATCTTAGAAAACACAGGAGACACCCTTATGGAAATCGCAACTGGCAACCAATTCCTGATCAAAACCCTAAATGCCCACACCATAAAAAATAAGATAGACAAGTGGGACCTCATCAAACTGATGAGCTTCTGCAAAGTAAAAGGAACCATCAAAAGAGCAGGGACACAACCCTTAGAATGGGAAAAAATATTTGCCAACTGTATATTGACAAAGGCCTAACTTCTAAGATCTACAAGGAACTCAAATGTGCCGAAGGGAGAAAACCAAACAGCCCCATTAAAAAGTGGGTAAAAGACAAGAATATATACTTCTCAAAGGAAGATATACATGCAACCAACAAACACCTGAAAAAGTGCTCAGCTTCACTCATCAACAGAGAAATGCAAATCAAAACCACATTGAGATACCACCTAATCCCTGTAAGAATGGATATCATTAATAAAACAAACAACAACAGATGCTGGCAAGGATGCAGTGACAAATGAACGCTTCTACACTGCTGGTGGGAATGAAAACTAATACAACCTCTTTGGAAGACAGTACGGTGATTTCTGAATGGACTAGAAAATGACCTTCTATATGACCCAGCAATTCCCCTATTGGGAATATACCCGGAGGAATTCAAATCATTCTACAAAAAAGATACCTGTACACGTATGTTTGTTGCGGCTCTACTCACAATAGCAAAAACATGGAACCAACTTGTTGCCCATAAAAACTGGACTGGATTAAAAAAATGTGGTATATATACAAAATGGAATATTATGCAGTCACACATAAGGACAAACATATGGACTTTGCTGCAACTTGGTTGGATTTAGAATCCATCATACTCAGTGATCTATCACAGAAACAAAGAACAGAGTACCATATGTTTTCACTGATAAGTGGACCTTGATCAATTATTATAATACTATAAAAAAAGGGATTGGCAGTAGTGGGAAACTGTCAGGAGAGGGGGTGGGATTGGCAGTTGAGGGAAACTGCTAGGGGAGGGAGGGGCATACCTCATCAAGGGTACCTGCGTAACCAACGTTTATATACCTAACCCTGAATTGCACCCTTCATCTTTATAATAATAAAAAAAGAGAGAGAAAATAGATAAAACCATAGTTACTAATGCTAGTCTCTTGTAAATGTAGTGTATATTTCTAAGCTTATAAGGTTGTTTGAGGTTGCTATAGTGTCACTAATAATTATGAAAATGGGTTTTTTAAAAGTATACTTAGAAGAAAAAATTATCAATCCACAGCAATAACATAAAAATTTTTGTCATATGATGTATCTGAAGAATGATGCATTTTAGTTATCAAAGTATGAGTTAGTCATGTTGTAAATATAAAATATTAAATTATTATAATACATAATTTCTCCAACTAACTTTTCTTCTATCTCCATCTCTGTCTGTTGAAAACTCACTTATATTTTAAAATATATCATATATACATTCTATGCCTTTATTTAATCTTTCCTCCCAAGTATGATCTTTCTATCTTCCTAACACTCTTGTCTCTTAAAAGCTTTTCTGTGATTTATCACACTTTGTCTAATATTAATGTGCTCTACCATGTCTTTGAGATCAGAGAATATATCTTATTTAACCTTTGCAAGATTGATAGTAATAGTTGAATAAAAATATTTAAAAATAAGTAATTTTTTAGCAATGAAACGTCTTATAAAATATTATTAATCAACATATTATTTTAAAAGAGTAAAAACAGCACATATTTATTTTACTGGGTATTTTTAATTCTATCTTGGTGATATAAGCTCGGACTCAAATTTTAGTTTGTACTGTGTCATTCAAAAAAATCTTAAGTACTTTCTTTGAAGATGGATTAGTTACAGAAGCAATTCCAATGTAAAGTTCTTCTCTAATGGGGAAATGGCATCAAATATCTTTCTAAAATTCCTATAGATCAACCAGATAACTTGTGTATTGGGGAGGTGAGGAAGTCTGATATTTTCTAATTAGAATTAAAAATATTTTAATAATAAATTAATTTTTGAATATTTAATTTATGGTATAGCGTCTAGAGTGTATTTTGTTTTCAAAATACACTAAATAATTTTTTCCCCCTATCTCCACAAAGAAGAAAAATCATCCTTTTACAAATAAAGACTTTGACTTTTTTCCAGGGTTCTAATTCTCTCAATGTCCACTTTGTGAAAAATTGCATTAGTGAACCCTTAATTTTGGTCAAGTACTATTCTAAGTTACGAAAGTGTCTATAGAATACAAAAATTTCTCAGAAAAAGATATATAAGGAGGAACCCTAGAAAACCTGGAATTATTTTTTGGAGGGTGGGCTCCTTTAAGTGTAACCTTCTCCCACTGGGTAAGTATTCTAGGAACCCATTGCCATCAGTGTACCAGCTAGCACTGTTGTGAGAGGCTGCATCTGGCTTCAGTGAATTTTTTTGGAGATTATTTGCAACATCTTTGCCCATTTCATGATGGGTGATTTAGGAGCACAACTGCTCACACCATGCTGAGTGTTCAGCAATTTTTGATCAAAAACAGCATGATCTCCATACTCTAACCTACCTATTCTCCTGATCTTGACCTGAGTGACATTTTTTGGTTTCCCCTGATGAATAAAGTCCTCAAAGGGAAACATTTTGATGAGGAAGAGGTGAAACAAAAACACAGCAGAAGCAATAAAAGGCATCAAAATTGATGAGTTAAAAAACTGTTTGAGTACTGGAAAAAGTGTCTTGATAGATGTATTGCAGCATATGGAGAGTACTTTGATGGTGACTGAAGTTTAAACGTGTAAGAATAAATACATCATTTTTAAATAAATAAATTCCTGGGTATTCTTTTTTGGGGGTATTCTCTTTGTAGCTCTATTCCTTTTGAAGTGAAGTGGAAAATCTCACATGCCAACCAGAGTGTGCTTCTTCTAACTTCAGTGGCTTTTGCCTGAGGACTCATAATAAAAGGTTGAGAGCAGTAAGAGACTTTTTTCTACCAATTTTAAATATAAAAGGAAATCTTGGTTACAAAAAGCTATGCCTGAGTGATTAAAAGAATATTTCATTTGGATATACTGAGGCTGTTTACTCAGACACTATTAGACATTCTTCAGTAAAACATCTTTTCTAAATCATTAAGTCTTACCAGTTGCCAAAAAAAAAAAAAAAAAAAATTGCTCTCCTTTGCTCCCTCTACAGTAAGATCAGTATAATAACCAAAAGTTTAGAGTTTAGGGTAAGATGGCGACCGGGTAACCCGGCGTCTGAAGCCCTCTGCAAGGGAGATCAGCAGTGGGTCTCTGACTCTCGCCCCGGGGGGCTGGGGACCCCAGCATCGCAGCCTGCTCT